>NC_135956.1:6131880-6431880 GCF_053455715.1 Rhinoraja longicauda
GGAGCGGGTGAAATATTTCACCGAGGACATCTTTCAGCATCTCTTGCACTTCCTTGCTGAGAGTTGAATCGGAACTCGTTCCCTGGGCAACAGTGCTTCTCTGGCTGAGAGTTGGATACCGGCCATTCCTCCTCCACCCTCAGCTGCCAGCCTGTCCAGTTTCCTGCAGCGTCCTCTGAATCTCGCAGTGTTGCTGTGCTCCGAGGGGAAGCCTATAGATTCACACATGGCTGAGAGCAACTGTCTTTTTGCAGATGCCGTAAGATCACCAAGAACTCCGATCACATCTGCCCATGGCACTTCATCTAGAGCTGAGCTATTTCAACAAACTTTCCAAAGCAAATAAAAATGTATAGAATCAGAGGAGGAGCCAGCAGAAATCATTCAGCAACTAAGCTGCTAATAGTTGGTATTCTCTTTGCAGAGTTAGCTTGGTGCTGAACATGTGCAGAGCTGTCTAAGGCCAAGAAGGAAAGTGTAATCTATTGCAATGAACTTCAGGAGTGCAGCAATGCTATTAAATCACTTTTCAATACTGACCTGACAATCTGTCTGTTTCTGCACAGTGTTTCGTTTAGCTTAGTTCAGAGATACAGTGCGGAAACAGGCCCTACGGCCCACCGAGTCCGCGCCGACCAGCGATCCCCACACACTAACACTACCCTACACACTCGGGCCAATTTTTACACTACATCAAGCCGATTCACCAACAAACCTGTACGTCTTTGGAGTTTGAAAGTAAAACCGACGATCTCGGAGAAAACCCACACGGTCACGGGGAGAGCGTACAAACTCCGTACAGACAGCGCCCGTAGTCAAGATTGAACCCGGGTCTCCTGCGCTGCAAGCGTTGTAAGGCAGCAACTCTACCGCTGCGCCACCGTGCTGCCCCAATTCTCATTGAAAATAACAATGTGTCGATGAGAGACCAAGGTGGGAGGGTGGATGCCTTAAGAGGAGTCTTATCTACATCTGCTTGCTTTGCCTCCACAGTCTATCTCAGGCACAGTGTTGCGCGCATCCACCATGCAAAGTACAAACAAGTGCCTTGTTTTGCTGAGCCTTTGCTAATTAATCCCGTCACCTCATATGATACGGGTTCTAAGGGCAGTTTAGAGATGGAGAAAAAGAGGAGGGGGAGTTGCATTTTTGATTAAGGAGAACATCACAGCAGTAGTCCAAGATGACATTACTGAGAGTTCATCTAGTGAGGCTTTATGGATGGAGGTGGGAAATATGAAGGGGATAATCACATTGTTGGAATTTTATTATAGCCTCCGAAATGTTGGAGGAACACACATGCTGGGAAATTGCAGGGGGTTGCAAGAATAATAGGTAGGGGTGCCAACTATCACACTCCCAAATACGGGACAAGGTGACATCACTGGCCCGCGCCCCACGTGACATCACCCAGCCAGCGGCCACGTGCTCCCACTTCACCAATGGCGGCCGCCCGGGCCGGGTGGCAGGTTGCTACGCAACCTCCGTTAGGCGGCGCTTGGACCTTCGGACCTAGACTGTCTGGAGCTAAAATGGCAGAAAACTAGAGTGTCGGGACCTATAGAGTCGGGTCTACAGCGTCGGGACCTACAGCGTCGGGGCCTACAGTGCCAGGGCCTACAGTGTCGGGTCCTAAACTGTCGGGACTTACAGTGTCGTGGCCTACAGTGTTGGGGCCTACAGCATCGGGGCCTACAGCATCGGGGCCAACAATGTCGGGGCCTACAGTGTCGGGGCATACAGCGTCGGGGCCTACAGCATCGGGGCCTACAGCGTCGGGGCCTACAGCGTCGGGGCCTACAGCATTTCGGGGCCCACAGCGTCGGGGCCTACAGTGTCGGTGCCTACAGTGTGTGGGCCTACAGTGTCGGGGCCTACAGTGTCGGGGCCTACAGTGTCGGGGCCTACAGTGTCGGGCCTACAGTGTCGGGGCCTACAGTGTCGGGCCTACAGTGTCGGGGCCTACAGTGTCGGGCCTACAGTGTCTGAGACTACAGCGCACCCCTGGGCCTAATACGGAAAAGGGGCAGTCCCATACGGAACAAATCAATTTAGCCCAAAATACGGGATGTCCCAGCTAACACGGGACAGTTGGCAACCCAAATAATAATGTAGGAAAATAACTGCAGATGCTGGTACAAATCGAAAGTATCACAAAATGCTGGAGTAACTCAGCGGGTCAGGCAGCATCTAGGAGAGAGGGAATGGGTGACGTTTCGGGTCGAGACCCTTCTTCAGACTGAAGAAGGGTCTCGACCCGAAACGTCACCCATTCCCTCTATCCTAGATGCTGCCTGACCCCCTGAGTTACTCCAGCATTTTGTGATACAAATAATAGGGTTGTCATAGTAGAGGATTTCAACTTTCCAAACAGAGACAAGGACTGCTAAAGGACCAAGGTTTGAGAGGGGGTGAATTTGTGAATTGTTTTCAGGAAAGTTTCCACAGTCAATATGTAGAGGACCATACTGAGGAAAAGTCAAAGCTGGACCTACTCTGGGGAAATAGGGCAAGGCAAGTGACTGAGAAGTCAGTTGGGGAGAACCTTTGAACCAGTGACCACAGTTCAATTAGTTTGAAAATAGTCATAGAAATGGACAGAATAGGATCACATGTTGAAGTTCACAATTGGGGCAAATTACATGTAAGGAGCTTGCAAAAGTTATTTGGAGTAAGTTATTTGCAGGCAAAGAGATGGCCAGCAAGTGGGAGGCTTTTAAATGTGAGATGGTAGCAATTCAAGGTCTGCATGCTCCTGTTAGGGTGAACGGCAAGGCTGGCAGAAGTAGGGAACCTTGGATGACGTTTCAGTGCCCGGTGCGGCTCGGCCGCGGGACGTTTCAGTGCCCGGTGCGGCTTGGCCGCTGGACTTAACATCGCCAGCGCGGCTCGGCCGCGGGACGTTTCAGTGCCCGGTGTGGCTCGGCCGCTGGACTTAACATCGCCCGGTGCGGCCGCGGGACGTTTCGGTGCCCGGGACGGATCGGCCGCGGGGCCTTCCATCCCCTTGCGGGGGCTGTGCGTGTCGTTTGCCTCGGTATGGGACGAGCTGCCTGTCCGTGGGTGCGGGGGGAAGAGAGGGGAAGTTTTGTTGCCTCCATCACAGTGAGGGGGTGTTTGGAGTCACTGTGATGGATGTTTGTGTTGGGGTCGGGTGTCCTGTGTTCTTTTCTTTTTTGCTGTGTCTTGTGACTGCTGAAATTTCGTTCGGTATTTATACCACAATAGACAATAGACAATAGACAATAGGTGCAGGAGTAGGCCATTCAGCCCTTCGAGCCAGCACCGCCATTCAATGCGATCATGGCTGATCACTCTCAATCAGTACCCCGTTCCTGCCTTCTCCCCATACCCCCTAACTCCGCTATCCTTAAGAGCTCTATCCAGCTCTCTCTTGAAAGCATCCAACGAACTGGCCTCCACTGCCTTCTGAGGCAGAGAATTCCACACCTTCACCACCCTCTGACTGAAAAAGTTCTTCCTCATCTCCGTTCTAATGACAATATACCGAATGACAATAAAGTGTTGTTATGTTATGTTATGTTATGTTATGACAAGAGATTTTGAGATTGGTTAGGAAAAAAACGTCGGAGCCATGGTCCAGGTGCAAGTAGCTGGGATGGTGTGAGTTTCTGGAGGAGTACAGGGCATGTACAGGAATAGACATGAGAAAGAAATCAGGAAAGTTAATGGGAACAGCTTGGATTATGGTGGAGGAGTTGCCAGCCTTCTAAAAATGTATGAAGGTAGATGCGTCTCTCTAGGGGCTGATCAAGAACACTGTGGAAATACAGAGAAGAGGTTGCAGGATATTTCCTGAGATATTTGTGTCATATTTAGCCGCGGGTGAGGAACTAGAAGACTGGAGGATGGCTAATGCTCTGCCTTTATTTAAGAAAGACTGCAAAGGACACCTGGGAATTAACTATTGAACCTGACATTTGCAGTAGGTAAGTTACTAGAGGGTTTTCTGAAGGATAAGATATGCATTTGGAAAGACTGGGATAGATTAGGAATAAACAGCATGGCTTTAGGTGTGGGAGATCATGTCTCTCAAATTTGTTTAAGTTTTAGAAGACGTGACCAATAAAGTCAATAAGGTCAGAGTGGTAGTCCTGGTCTAAATGGACTTCCGCAAGGCCTTTGATAAGTTGTCGCATGGTAGCCTGTTCTGGAAGTCTAGATTGCATTGGATTCAGAGAGAACTTGGTGATAGGAAGCCAAAGATGATGGTTGGAGTTTGTTGTTTATGGACTGGAGGCCTTTGATTTGTGCTATGCCTCATGCATCAATGTTGGGCATCTATATCAATGGATGAGAAAGTATTTTTTAAGTTCAGTTTAGGGATACAGCGTGGAAACAGGCCCTTCGGCCCACCGAGTCCGCGCCGACCAGCGATCCCCGCACATTATAATAATAATAATAATAAGCATTTATTTTATATAGCGCCTTACCAGAAGCTCAAAGCGCTTTACAAAAACAATCATAACATAAAAACAAACAGACAAACTATCCTAACGGAGAAGCGGCGAATAAACAGCGCCAGCGTCCTCTCACGTCAGGGTCCGGCAGTATACAACACAAAGCACAGGACACACAGATACAATTTTTACACAAACAGCCATCACAGTGATTGCTCTAGGCACACCCTCACTGTGATGGAAGGCAAAGAAAAGTCTTATCTCCTCCTCATTCTTCTCCCGTGGTGCCACGAGGTGATCGAGGCTCCCAACGTTTTTGAAGCCCCCACCGGGCGATGGAAAGTCCCAGGGCCGAGCCGAGCCAAGCAGGCCGATGAAGGTCCTGAGCCCCCACCAGGCGATGGAAAGTGCCTCGGCCAGGCCACGCAGGGCGATGAAGGGCCTGCGAGCGGTTCGATCGTACCTCGCGCTCCGGGGCGGTCGAAGCTGCTACGGCTGGAGCTCCCGAAAACCGGTCGCCAGCCAGGGACCTGCGAGCTCCCGATGTTGTGGTCTGCAGGGCCCACGGCCGAAGCCTCCGAGATGGTAAGTCCAGGCCCTGCGACCGGAGTCTTCAAGGTCGATCCCAGCTGGAAGCCGCCGACTCCACGATGTTAGGCCGTAGCGCGAACGGAGATACGACACGGTAAAGGTCGCATCTCCGTTGAGGAGGAGATTAGAAAAAAGGTTTCCCCCACCCCCCACATACACAAAGTTAAAAATAGAACAAAACGTACATTAAATGATGACAATAGACAAAAAAACAAAAAAAAGACAGAGAGACTGCCGGTGAGCCGCAGCTGCAGAACACAGCCACACAGAACATAGTCCCTATCCTACACCGACTAGGGACATTTTTTGCATTTACCAAGCCAATTAACCTACATACCTGTATGTCTTTGGAGTGTGGGAGGAAACCGAAGATCTCGGAGAAAACCCACTGGGAGAATGTACAAACTCCATACAGACAGCACCCGTAGTCGGGATTGAACCCGGGTCTCCGGCGCTGCATTCGCTGTAAGGAAGCAACTCTACCGCTGCACCACCGTGCGTAAAAGTGAAAGGCACGGCTCATAAATTTGCAGATCACACCAACATAGGTGGCATCATGAAAGTGAAGAAGGTTATCAATTACAGCAGGATCTTGATTTGTTGCGTAAGTGGGCTCAAGTCGGCAAATGCAGTTTAATTCAGATAAGTGCGAAGTGTTGCATTTTGCGAAGTCAAACTTGGATAAGACTTTCACAGTGAATGGGAGGGTCATTGTGCGTGTTGGACAAAAGAGCAACCTAAAACTACAACGTTCCCTGATAGAGAGGAGTCAAAGGTGATAGAGAGAGGTGGCTGAAGATGTTTTCGGCACCCTGGTGTTCATCAGCCATTAAGTCGAATTGAAAAGTTGGGATGTTATGTCGCAGTTGTACAAGTTCACGTTCACAAGTTATAGGAGTAGAATTAGGCCATTCGGCCCATCAAGTCCACGCCATTCCGATCACGGCTGACCTCTTCCTTGTACAATGTATAATGCATGGGTGGGGTCGCACTTGAAGTATTGCATTCCATTCCAATAACCCTGTGATAAGAAAGATGCCATTCACCTGGAAAGAGTTTAGAAAAGATTTACGAGGATGATGCCAGGACAAGAGGAGCTGAGTCGTAGGTGAAAGTTGGGCAGGACAGGACTTCACTTCTTGGAGCATAGGAGACTGAGGGGCGATCTTATAGAGAGCTATAAAATCATTGAGGACATGCGTAGGATGAATGCACACAGTCTTTCTCCAGGGTTGTGGAATCAAGATGAGAGGGGAAAGATTGAATAGGAACCTGAGGGGCAATGGTTTCAAGCAGAAGGAGATACATGTGTAGAATGAGCTGGCAGTGGAAGTGGTTGAGCCAGTTACAGTAACAACATTTAAAAGGCAATTGAACAGATACATGTTTAGGGAACATTCCCCTCCCATTCCCAATCTGACCTTTCTGTCATGGGCCTCCTCCAGTGCCATAGTGAGGCCCACCGGAAATTGGAGGAACAGCACCTCATATTTCGCTTGGGCAGTTTGCAGCCCAGTGGTATGAACATTGAATTCTCCAACTTTAGATAGTTCCTCTGTCCCTCTCTTCCCCTCCCCCTTCCCAGTTCTCCCTCTATCTTCCTGTCTCCACCTATATCCTTCCTTTGTCCCGCCGCCCTGACATCAGTCTGAAGAAGGGTCTCGACCCGAAACGTCGCCCATTCCTTCTCTCCTGAGATGCTGCCTGACCTGCTGAGTTACTCCAGCATTTTGTGAATAAATACCTTCGATTTGTACCAGCATCTGCAGTTATTTTCTTATAGATACATGTTTAGGGAAGGTTCAGATGGATATGGGTCAAACAATGGTTGAAAGATGATACTTGTGAGCTCATAAAATTGGAAGTGGAAAGATGCCAGCATATGATGAATATCCTTCCTCTTCCCTCTTTATTAAATTATTCATGTTTTTATTTGCTGACTGACTTTGGGATCGTGAGACCCACTTAGATGGGCATCGTGATCGGCATGAACAGGTTGTGTCGAACAAACTGTTAATGTGCAGTGGACTCAATGGAGTCATGCTTGACTTGTGCCACAGTCGAGTGTTATCTTGGATAGCTCCATTCGCATCCAAAAACATTGAATCTGCTGCCAATATGCTTTGCTGCAGCTAGATCGCAGTAGAAAATGATGAATCGTCCCACGTACTCACACGTGTATTCACAAGTGGGCACAAAGGTCAAAAGGCTTAAAGGCTTTAAAATGAACTCTTACACTGTGAATTAGGGAATGGAAACTAGAGCATGGAAGATACTGCTATGAAACTGTGACCATGCCAAATTCAAGTAAAGGGAATCAGCAACAAGAACGTTAATAATTTAATGAAGAGGAAAGAACAATAACATTCATCATTTTCTGGCTCGTATAACCCCTTCTTTCCATTTCCAACTTTGTGAGCTCACGAGTGTCATCTTTCAGCCGTTGTTAATACTTCTCATCAATGAGAATAGAGTGCATAAAGTGACTCTCAACGGGCAATATTCCAAACCAGATTGTGATGACAACATTGCTGACACCAGCGAGGTGGCCTTGAATAGAAAGTCAATTGGGCGGCACGGTGGGGCAGCGGTAGAGTTGCTGCCTTACAGCGAATGCAGCGCCTGAGACTCAGGTTCGATCCCGACTACGGGCGCCGTCTGTACGGAGTTTGTACGTTCTCCCCGTGACCTGCGTGGGTTTTCTCCGAGATCTTCGGTCTCCTCCCACACTCCAAAGACGTACAGGTTTGTAGGTTAATTGACTGGGTAAAATGTAAAAATTGTCCCTAGTGTGTGTAGGATAATGTTAATGTGCGGGGATCGCTGGGCGGCACGACTCGGTGGGCCGAGGGGCCTGGTCTCTGCGCTGTATTTCTAAATCTAAATCTAAATTTAAATTAAACGGCAGACTCCAGGGTGCTGGAAAATATCATCAAGAAGTTTTAGGACAAAATGGCCACAGTGATGGAGTTCATTCTTTCAGTGATCGAAGCAAATCTGCGAGCATTTGGACTGCACAGCCACGGTTACCAACTTTAGCTAACATCATTCAGATGTCTTTGATGCACAAGTGCAAATAGCTAACTAGAATTCTTACAAAAAAGTTGACAAGGTCCCACATAGGAGATTGGTGGGCAAAATTAGAGCACATGGTATTGGAGGTAGGGTACTGACATGGATAGAAAGTTGGTTGACAGACAGAAAGCAAAGAGTGGGGATAAATGGGTCCCTTTCAGAATGGCAGGCAGTGACTAGTGGGGTACCGCAAGGCTCGGTGTTGGGACCGCAGCTATTTACAATATACATCAATGACTTGGATGAAGGGATTAAAATTACCATTAGCAAATTTGCCGATGATACAAAGCTAGGTGGCAGTGTGAACTGTGAGGAAGATGCTATGAGGTTGCAGGGTGACTTGGACAGGTTGTGTGAGTGGGCGGATGCATGGCAGATGCAGTTTAATGTAGATAAGTGTGAGGTTATCCACTTTGGTGGTAAGAATAGGAAGGCAGATTATTATCTGAATGGTGTCAAATTAGGAAAAGGGGACGTACAACGTGACCTGGGTGTCTTAGTGCATCAGTCACTGAAAGGAAGCATGCAGGTACAGCAGGCAGTGAAGAAAGCCAATGGAATGTTGGCCTTCATAACAAGAGGAGTTGAGTATAAGAGCAAAGAGGTCCTTCTGCAGTTGTGCAGGGCCCTAGTGAGACCGCACCTGGAGTAGTGTGTGCAGTTTTGGTCTCCAAATTTGAGGAAGGATATTCTTGCTATTGAGGGCGTGCAGCGTAGGTTTACTAGGTTAATTCCCGGAATGGCGGGACTGTCGTATGTTGAAAGACTGGAGCGACTAGGTTTGTATACACTGGAATTTAGAAGGATGAGAGGGGATCTTATCGAAACGTATAAAATTATTAAGGGGTTGGACACGTTAGAGGCAGGAAACATGTTCCCAATGTTGGGGGAGTCCAGAACCAGGGGCCACAGTTTAAGAATAAGGGGTAGGCCATTTAGAACAGAGATGAGGAAAAACGTTTTTTAGTCGGAGAGTTGTGAATCTGTGGAATTCTCTGCCTCAGAGGGCAGTGGAGGCCAATTCTCTGAATACATTCAAGAGAGAGCTAGATAGAGCTCTTAAGGATAGCGGAGTCAGGGGGTATGGGGAGAAGGCAGGAACGGGGTACTGATTGAAAATGATCAGCCATGATCACATTGAATGGCGGTGCTGGCTCGAAGGTCCGAATGGCCTTCTCCTGCACCTATTTTCTATTGTCTATTGTTTATTGTCTTACCAGTCTCGATCAAAGCATGCCAATTGAATCTGAAAAACTGTAATCAAATCAAACATAATGCTGCTGTCAACAGTTTGCATTTCTCTCAGTACTTTAGTTGAACAAATGGCAATGTTTTACGAAAGAAAATCAACTTAAAAACTCTGCTCCATCTTAAAACTGAGAAATACTGTATATGGTACATGTTTAAATGTTTAGCTTAGTTTAGTTTAGTGTAAAGATACAACGTGGAAACAGGCTCCAGCCCACCAAGTCTGCACCAACCAGCGATCTCCGTACATTAACACTCACCTGCACACACTAGGGGCTATTTTACATTTATACCAAGCCAATTTACCAACTAACCAGTGGGAGTGCGGGAGGAAACCAAAGATCTCGGAGAAAACCCACGCAGGTCACGGGGAGAACGTACAAACTCCGTACAGACGGCACCCGTAGTTGGGATTGAACCTGGGTCTCCGGCTAAGGCAGCAACTCTACCGCTGCACCACAGTGCTGCCCTAGTTGCCACCATGCTACTAATTATACTATCTTAATCATGTGCTACCTCATGTACTGCAAAATAAGCGGAATAATCAGATACACCACAACAAAGGGCTTAATCCGTGAGGACCCCACCATTCTCGGTGCTTCCGTTGGAGGCTGATTGATAGCCTACAAAATGCCTACAAAATGCGTGAAAACCCACGCAGGTCACGGGGAGAACGTACAAACTCCTTACAGTACAGCACCCGTAGTCAGGATCGAACCTGAGTCTCCGGCGCTGCATTCGCTGTAAAGCAGCAACTCTACCGCTGCGTTACCGTGCCGCATGTTTTATGACTGTTGGCAGATCAATTTCCCACCTGGGATAAATAAAGTTATAGAGTCATAGAGTGAAACAGGCCCTTCGGCCCACACCGGCCAACAATGTCCCAGCTGCACTAGTCCCACTTGCCTGCGTTTGGTCCATATCCCTCCAAACCTGCCCTATCTATGTCCAACTGTTTCTGTTTCGCTGAGATAGACCCAGCCTCAACTACCTCCTCTGGCAGCTTGTTCCATACACCCACCACCCTTTGTGTGGAAAGGTCACCCCTCGTATTCCTATTAAATCTTTTCCCCTTCACCTTAAACCTATGTCCACTGGTCCTCGATTCCCCTACTCTGGGTAAAAGACTCTGTGCATCTACCCGATCTATTCCTCTCATGATTTTATAAGATCTCCACTCACCCTCCTGCGCTCCATAGAATAGAGACCCAGCCTACTCAACCTCTCCCTATAGCTTAGACCCTCTAGTCTTGGCAACATCCTCGTAAATCTTTTCTGAACCCTTTCAAGCTTGACAATATCTTTCCTATAACATGGAGCCCAGAACTGAACAAAATATTCTAAATGCAGTCTCACCAACTGCAACATGACCTCCCAACATCTATACTCAATATTCTGACTGATGAAGGACAAAGTGGCAAAAGCTTTTTTGACCACCTTATCTACCTGCGACTTGAACTTCAAGGAACCATGCACCTGTTCTCCAAGATCCCTCTGCTCTACAACACTACCCTGAGGCCTACCATTTACTGTGTAGGTCCTGCCCTTGTCCGATGTCCCAAAATGCATCACCTCACACTTCCATGTATTAAATTCCATCAACCATTCCTCCGCCCACCTGGCCAATCGATCCAGATCCTGGTGCAATCGTTCACAACCATCTTCACTATCTGCAAAACCACTAACCTTTGTATCATCAGCAAACTTGCTAATCTTGCCCTGTATGTTCTCATCCAAATCATTGATGTAGATGACAAACAGTAACGGGCCCAGCACCGAACCCTGAGGCTCACTACTAGTCACAGGCCTCCAGTCCGAGAAGCAACCTTCCACCATCACCCTCTGCTTCCTTCCAAAGAGTCAAGTTGTTATCCATTCAGCTATCTCTCCTTGGATCCCATGCGATCTAACCTTCCAGAGCAGCCTACCTTATCGAATGCCTTACTGAAGTCCATGTACACAACATCTACAGCTCTGCCCTCATCGACCTTTTTGGTCACATCTTCAAAAAAATCAATCAGATTTGTGAGATACGACCTCCCACGTACAAAGCCATGCTGACTGTCCCTAATCAGCCCTTGCCCGTACAAATGCCTGTATAACCTATCCCTCAGAATACTCTCCAGTAAGTTACCAACTACAGATCTTAAGCTCACCGACCTATAGTTCCCAGCATTTTCCCTGCAGCCCTTCTTGCAAAGAGGTACAACATTTGCCATCCTCCAGTCTTCCGGCACCTCTCCTGTATTTAAGGGCGACCCTGTGGCTTTAAACTAAGTAGTGGGGGGGAGGGGTTAACAAATTGTGAATATGAAGATGAGGTCAAAGGGAATACAGGAGATATTGCAAAAGACTCTCGGAAGAATGGGAACAGAAGTTCTAGAGCGGAAAAGAAATTAAGGGCAGGGCCAATTGTGAACGATGTGAGAGAGGAGGTAAATACAGAAGTTAAAGTGTTGTACTTAAATGCGCGTAGTATAAAAAATAAAGTGGATGAGCTTGAGGCTCAGTTAGTCATGGGCAAGTATGATGTTGTAGGGATCACTGAGACATGGTTACAAGAGGACCAGGGCTGGGAACTGAATATTCAGGGGTACACAACGTATAGAAAAGACAGACAGGTGGGCAGAGGGGGTGGGGTTGCTCTGATGGTAAGGAATGATATTCATTCCCTTGCAAGGGGTGACATAGAATCAGGAGATGTTGAATCAGTATGGATAGAAATGAGAAATTGTAAGGGTAAAAAGACCCTAATGGGAGTTATCTATAGGCCCCCAAACAGTAGCCTCGACATAGGGTGCAAGTTGAATCAGGAGATAAAATTGGCGTGTCAAAAATGTAATGCTACGGTGGTTATGGGAGATTTCAACATGCAGGTAGACTGGGAAAATCAGGTTGGAAATGGACCCCAGGAAAGAGAGTTTGTAGAGTGCCTTCGAGATGGATTCTTAGAACAGCTTGTACTGGAGCCTACCAGGGAGAAGGCAATTCTGGATTTAGTGTTGTGTAATGATCCTGATCTGATAAGGGGACTAGAGGTAAAAGAGCCATTAGGAGGCAGTGATCACAACATGATAAGTTTTACTCTGCGAATGGAAAGGCAGAAGGGAAAATCGGAAGTGTCGGTATTACAGTATAGCAAAGGGGATTACAGAGGCATGAGGCAGGAGCTGGCCAAAATTGATTGGAAGGAGGCCCTAGCAGGGAAGACGGTAGAACAGCAATGGCAGGTATTCCTGGGAATAATGCAGAGGTTGCAGGATCAATTTATTCCAAAGAGGTGGAAAGACTCTAAGGGGAGTAAGAGACACCTGTGGCTGACGAGGGAAGTCAGGGACAGCATAAAAATTAAGGAGAGGAAGTATAACATAGCAAAGAAGAGTGGGAAGACAGAGGATTGGGACTCTTTTAAAGAGCAACAAAAGTTAACTAAAAAGGCAATACGGGGAGAAAAGATGAGGTACGAGGGTAAACTAGCCAATAATATAAAGGAGGTTAGCAAAAGTTTTTTTAGGTACGTGAAGAGGAAAAAAATAGTCAAGGCAAATGTGGGTCCCTTGAAGACAGAAGCAGGGGAATTTATTATGGGGAACAAAGAAATGGCAGACGAGTTAAACCGTTACTTTGGATCTGTCTTCACTGAGGAAGATACACACAATCTCCCAAATGTTCTAGGGGCCGGAGAACCTAGGGTGATGGAGGAACTGAAGGAAATCCACATTAGGCAGGAAATGGTTTTGGGTAGACTGATGGGACTGAAGGCTGATAAATCCCCAGGGCCTGATGGTCTGCATCCCAGAGTACTTAAGGAGGTGGCTCTAGAAATAGTGGAAGCATTGGAGATCATTTTTCAATGTTCTATAGATTCAGGATCAGTTCCTGTGGATTGGAGGATAGCAAATGTTATCCCACTTTTTAAGAAAGGAGGGAGAGAGAAAACGGGTAATTATAGACCAGTTAGTCTGACATCAGTGGTGGGGAAGATGCTGGAGTCAATTATAAAAGACGAAATTGCTGAGCATTTGGATAGCAGTAACGGGATCATTCCGAGTCAGCATGGATTTACGAAGGGGAAATCATGCTTGACAAATCTACTGGAATTTTTTGAGGATGTAACTAGGAAAATTGACAAGGGAGAGTCAGTGGATGTGGTGTACCTCGACTTTCAGAAAGCCTTCGACAAGGTCCCACATAGGAGATTAGTGGGCAAAATTAGGGCACATGGTATTGGGGGTAGGGTACTGACATGGATAGAAAATTGGTTGACAGGCAGAAAGCAAAGAGTGGGGATAAATGGGTCCCTTTCGGAATGGCAGGCAGTGACCAGTGGGGTACCGCAAGGTTCGGTGCTGGGACCCCAGCTATTTACGATATACATTAATGACTTAGACGAAGGGATTAAAAGTACCATTAGCAAATTTGCAGATGATACTAAGTTGGGGGGTAGTGTGAATTGTGAGGAAGATGCAATAACGCTGCAGGGTGACTTGGACAGGTTGTGTGAGTGGGCGGATACATGGCAGATGCAGTTTAATGTAGGTAAGTGTGAGGTTATTCACTTTGGAAGTAAGAATAGAAAGGCAGATTATTATCTGAATGGTGTCAAGTTAGGAGGAGGGGGAGTTCAACGAGATCTGGGTGTCCTAGTGCATCAGTCAATGAAAGGAAGCATGCAGGTTCAGCAGGCAGTGAAGAAAGCCAATGGAATGTTGGCCTTCGTAACAAGAGGAGTTGAGTATAGGAGCAAAGAGGTCCTTCTACAGTTGTACCGGGCCCTGGTGAGACCGCACCTGGAGTACTGTGTGCAGTTTTGGTCTCCAAATTTGAGGAAGGATATTCTTGCTATGGAGGGCGTGCAGCGTAGGTTCACTAGGTTAATTCCCGGAATGGCGGGACTGTCGTATGTTGAAAGGCTGGAGCGATTGGGCTTGTATACACTGGAATTTAGAAGGATGAGGGGGGATCTTATTGAAACATATAAGATAATTAGGGGATTGGACACATTAGAGGCAGATAACATGTTCCCAATGTTGGGGGAGTCCAGAACAAGGGGCCACAGTTTGAGAATAAGGGGTAGGCCATTTAGAACGGAGATGAGGAAGAACTTTTTCAGTCAGAGGGTGGTGAAGGTGTGGAATTCTCTGCCTCAGAAGGCAGTGGAGGCCAGTTCGTTGGATGCTTTCAAGAGAGAGCTGGATAGAGCTCTTAAGGATAGCGGAGTGAGGGGGTATGGGGAGAAGGCAGGAACGGGGTACTGATTGAGAGTGATCAGCCATGATCGCATTGAATGGCGGTGCTGGCTCGAAGGGCTGAATGGCCTACTCCTGCACCTATTGTCTATTGTCTATTGTCTATTGACCCGTAAATTTCAACCAGGGCTCCCACAATTTCCACACTAGTTTCCCGCAATGTCCTCTGATATATGTGATCAGGCCCTGGAGATTTGTCTACCTTCATACATGATAGTACCTTCAAACATGACATTTCTTCGACGGTAACCCCAACTGCTCTCAAGCCACTTCCAGTGACTGCTCCAATTTCCTCCGTCCTACTGTCTTTCTCCTCAGTAAATACAGAGGAGAAATACTCATTTAGCACTTTGCCCATCTCCTGTGGCTCCACACAGAGGTAACCGCCTTGATTCCTGAGAGGTCCTGAAAGTTCTATCGTATCGTATCCTATCATATCGTAACATCCAGGGAACGATGGAAGGAACATGGGGAGAACTATATGTGTTTTGATAGGATTAGTGTGGAAATAGGTGTTTCATGGTTGGAGCAGACTCATTGGGGAAAAGATTGTGTTTCCATTCTGCATCTCGTTATGGTATCACAAAATGCTGGAGTAACTCAGCAGGTCAGGCAGCATCTAGGAATGGTGGGACTGTCATACGTTGAAAGACTGGAGCGACTAGGCTTGTATACACTGGAATTTAGAAGGATGAGAGGAGATCTTATCGAAACGTATAGAATTATTAAGGGGTTGGACACGTTAGAGGCAGAAAACATGTTCCCAATGTTGGGGGAGTCCAGAACAAGGGGCCACAGTTTATTAATAAGGGGTAGGCCATTTAGAACTGAGATGAGGAAAAACTTTTTCAGTCAGAGAGTTGTGAATCTGTGGAATTCTCTGCCTCAGAAGGCAGTGGAGGCCAATTCTCTGAATGCATTCAAGAGAGAGCTGGATAGAGCTCTTAAGGATAGCGGAGTCAGGGGGTATGGGGAGAAGGCAGGTACGGGGTACTGATTGAGAATGATCAGCCATGATCACATTGAATGGTGGTGCTGGCTCGAAGGGCCGAATGGCCTCCTCCTGCACCTATTGTCTATTGTCTATTGTCTAGGAGAGAGGGAATGGGTGACTTTTCGGGTCAAGACCATTCTTCAGACCAAAAGGTCTGAAGAAGGGTTTCGACCCAAAACGTCACCCATTCCCTCTCTCCTAGATGCTGCCTGACCCGCTGTGTCACTCCAGCATTTTGTGATACCTTCGGTTTGTACCAGCATCTGCAGTTATTTTCCTACACTGCATCTATCTATGATTCTGTGACTGATCGAAGACTCGGTCCATACATAGTTTAAAAATAAACTAAATTTCAGAAGAGAAGCCTTTGAAATCTACACATTTTTGTTGTGTGCGCTACCAAGTGACCTTTGTAAAACTGGAATGAAATGCTTCATTAGATGAAGCCATACTTTGCTCAAATGAAGTTTTTCGTGGTTATTGGAAGCCATCATTTCAGCCCAGGATGTGATCGTACCATTTCCACGAAGCAGTATCTAAGACTCAAACCATTTTCATATGGTTCATGAGTTACTCCCCATCATGTAGGTCCAAGGGATGAAAGTTCACCAATGATTGTATAGATCAGTTCCATTCATACAGTGAGTCCTCAGTAAATGGAGCAGTCCCTGCTTGCAGGCAGTAAGATCTAGATACCATTCAACACATGGGTTAGTAAGTTCCTGCAAGTGGTCAGATCCAACAAGTTTAACCATTTCTTCCTGACATTTAACAATAAAGACTTCAGCATTATCTTTCTGTGGCAATGTCAAACCTTTCCACAGATGCTGCTGACCTGCTGAGTTTTTCCCTGCATTTTGTTTCATCTTCAACATTTATTCAGTCCCTTTGTAAAGAGAACAAAAATCATTGCATTCAATAACCGCAATCGTTGAATGAATCAGATACAAAGAGATGAAAAGCAGTGATTGAAGGTTTGCAGGAAGGCATGGGTCATTAGAAAGTTTAAGGAATGATGTAATTGGAAAGTGTGGGAAGAATGAAATCTCAGGTTTTGTGACTCAGCCACTGTGAACAGAAGGAAAGAGAAACGTACAAAGCCTTAGGGACGTAACAACTGTGTGATGCTGATCTTGCACTATTATCATTTGCACCTAGCTAGATGCAGTTTTTGTGTTGAAAGTACACAAAAGAGTCTCCACAAAGGCGCGGACAAAGTTACAAAAATTCCCCTTCCCTTCTTTGTCCTCCCCCTCCCCTTTACCCATTGTTCTTGGCACCCTCCCACACGTCAGGTCCCCCTAAGTTCGTGGCGACCCCCCCCCCACACCAGGTCCCCCTTAGTTCATGGTGGCGTGGCGTGGCGTGGCGTGGCGTGGCGTGGCGTGGCGTGGCGTGGCGTGGCGTGGCGTGGCGTGGCGTGGCGTGGCGTGGCGTGGCGTGGCGTGGCGTGGCGCGTCCATCTCGGCCTGACCTCATCCTCAAAGCTCCATCCTCGGCCCAACTCCGTCCGAGGCTCCGACCTGACCTCGAGGCAGAGGCCATCATCACCGAATAAAGAGGTGGAAATTGGCAATGGAAGTACGATCACCAGGGTGGGATATGTGGGTGGGAAAACCAGAAACCAGAAACCAGAAATGAATCTGATTTATGTTTAGTGGGTAAACTGGCAGAAGGAGTAAACTGGCATCAAACTAAACTGTCTGATACCGTCAGAGGCTGTTCTATGCTGCAGTAGTTGAAGCTCAATATCCTTCCGGCTCATGAATGCTCCTTCGGACTGCTTAGCGACTGCCATTTGTGCTCCCTTGGCTTGTCATCAGTGGATAATGTCACACAGCCAGCAGTTCTGTACATGTTCATTTGTAAGTAATGACCAGTAAAAGAATGTTAAGAAGATTTATCTACAAAGCATGATTTGCATAGTTGGTGGTCACTTCTATTACAGAATAGTAAAATGGAGTCATTAGCTGTTAGAACAAAATGGCAGCCATTGTAAACTACCACACAACTTCATGAACAAGAATTAATGTACTACTTCTAGTTCTTTATGGCTGGCTGCTTTAAATCTTGTGATCAGTGATAAACCAAGTCACTTCAGAATGTTACGAAAAGCATTTGATGGAGGTCCATGAATGTGAACACATTAAACACAAGATTTCTGCTAAACTCTGCACATTTTTAAAGTAGAGAGCCTTCAGACTGAAGAAGGGTCTCGAACCAAAATGTCACCCATCCCTTCTCTCCAGTGATGCTGCCTGTCCTGCTGAGTTTCTCCAGCTTTGTGTGTCTTTCTTCATTCATCAATGAGTTAATCATAAGCTGTGCAACATGACTGAAGTCTGGGGCAATTAGATGGAATGAGCTAAAGGCAAAAGGACTGAGCACCATCACAATACTGTCATGTAGTTCCTGGCACATCTCTCCAACTCCTATTTTTGCCAGCAGCAAGTGACAGTCCTTGCTGCCAAATAACATGGAGATACACTCTGGATAATTTGTTTCTCAGTTGCTTGTACACAGTATGGTGTATTTGTAATTAGATCTGCAAATTACCCAGGAAAGCAAAGACAGACACAAAATGCTGGAGTAACTCAGCGGGACAGGCAGCATCTCTGAAGGGAGAAGGAATGGGTGACGTTTCGGGTTTTCAGGAGAAGAGTCTGATGAAAGGTCTCGACCCGAAACGTCACCCATTCCTTCTCCCCAGAGATGCTGCCTGTCCCACTGAGGTACTCCAGCATTTTGTATCTATCTTCGGTTTAAACCAGCATCTGCAGTTCCTTCCTACACAGGAAAGCATGTGCCTGTGTGTCCATGTACTTGTGTACTGGCACGTGTGTGCACACACATACACACTTGGGATTTGATGACGTGCTGTGTGTGAGGTAGGTGCTCTTGGTAGTTGCTTTGGGTCGGCAGTAAGGATTCAGTGCATGTTTTGAGCGAGCTGGTGGCCATAACAGGGCTTTGCAATTCTATTGTTTTCCATAACAAGGAGATTTTATTCAGTTGATCTCAGCTACGGATTACAGGAAAGATCTAAACTGCCCTGCAGTTCGCAAACATCAATCAATCAGTCGTCAGATTACATTGTTGTCAGGGTGACAGGGGTTATGGGAGAAGGCAGGAGAATGGGGTTGAGAGGGAAAGATCAGCCATGATTGAATGGCGGGGGAAAACCCGATGTTTCGAATGGCCTAATTCTGCTCCAAGAACTTATGAATAATTTAAAAAGGGATAACCAAAACAATTGATATCAAGCTTCAGCCCGGGTTCGATCCCGACCACGGCTGCTGTCTGTACGGAGTTTGTACGTTTTCCCCGTGACCTGCTTGGGTTTTTCTCCGAGATCTTCGGTTTCCTCCCACACTCCAAAGACTGCAGGTTTGTAGGAGAATTTGGTATAAAAGTGTAAAAATTGTCCCTAGTGTGTGTGTAGGGTATGCGTGTGGGGGGATCGCTGGTCGGTGCGGACCCGGTGGGCCGAAGGGCCTGTTTCCGCGCTGTATCTCTAAATCTCTAAAAGAAACCAAAGTACCCAGAGAAAACCCACGTGGTCACGGGGAGAACGTACAAACTCCGTGCAGACAGCACCCGAGGTCAGGATCGAACCCGGGCCTCCTGGCGCTGTAAGGCAGCAGCTTTACTGCTAAGCCATGGTGCTGTCCCATATGTTTCTGCTCTGGGATAAACAAAGTAAAAGCATTTTAAAGACAATGGCATTGACTGCAGGACATTTGAACGCCAATGTTCAGAAAGAGAAAAAGGTTGCTGTTCCACAGACGTGGATCCATAGCAAGTTGACAGAATAATTGATCACACAGGCTTTAGTAAAATGCAGAGAAGCCTTGAGCACAGCAACATTACTCTTTGGGCAGACACTAGGACCAAGAGCTGCCAGGATAGAAAGGCAGCCCAGAAGTGCACATTCAAGCGTGAGAAATCTTCTCAGTATCCTTGATGAGAATGGAAATGTTCTTCATTGCTAAAATCATTCTAAAAGTAGAAGATCATATAAAACATAGACAGCCACAAACTTCAGCTACAAGAAAGTACCAGAAGACTATTCCTATTGATGGACTATGGCTCTGAGATCTAATATGATCCTTAATCACTTGCTAGTTCCACTAGACAGTAAAAGATGTTCCAATCAAAACTATGCAGGAAATGGTGAATTATTTCGCTAAAAAGCTATTTGAAGCAGTGGAGAGTGGCGAGTTTGGTGCCACAAATCAAAAAACGGAACAAATAGGCACCGACTGTTTTTAATATTGTAGGATTTAACTCGACATTGCAACTTCAGCGAACTTAAACCATGTACTGTGGAATAGATTGTGTGGCTTAAATGGATTCAGTCCAAATTGTTAAGGATGCAGGGTGTTACATTTGAACTCGATGTGCACGCATCAACAATGCCAAGGGATTTCATCCATCACCAGGTACCAATATAACAGCTGCTTAGAGTCAGAAGGCAGCATCAAATACTCTATGTGCAGGAAGGGAATGCAGATGATGGTTCAAATTGAAGATGGACACAAAAAGCTGGAGTAACTCAGCAGGACAGGCAGCGTCTCTGGAGAGAAGGGATGGGTGACGTTTCGGGTCGAGACCCTTCTTCAGACTGAGAGTCAGGGGAGAGGGAGATACAGAGATAAGGAAGCGTAAGGTGTGAAAACGAAACATCAAAGGGGGTGAGGTTCAAGTATATGCTGTGAAGGAATGGGTGACATTTCACGTAAGACCGTTTTTCAGAGTCAGGTGAATGGGAGATGGAGAGATAAGGAAGTATAAGGTGTGAAAACGAGACATCAAAGGGGATGGATATAAAGGAAAATGTATATCAAATAATCTATTCCTGAAATAAGGCCAACAGCGCATGAGTGTGGGTAGTGTGAATTCTTGCCACAGATGCAGAAACAGCCCTTCACCACAGCTTTGTCACTTTAAGGAAACGAAGTGTCACACATGTCTTCAGAAGGCAGGTGTCGCGAAGGCATACAAATCCAAACTCAAACAGGCAATCAAAGCAGTGCAACTGAAAGGCACTCCTTCGCAGTGAGGCAATAGGTCTGACTGGAAAACACTAAAAGGGGTGTGCTTAAGATTGAAGTTAGTTCAAAAGGCGAGCACCAGATTTGTTGAACAATTGTATGGTAATAAAAGGTGGTCAGAAGCAGCAGGATTTCAATATAAAAATACATATTTTTACCAGTTAATAAAAATAGACACAGCAATGCAGGTCGCAGAGCAGGAAATTCAGCCTGTTACCTTTGAAGAGAGGTACAATTAATCTGAAAACATATTTTAGGCAGGCACTGTTTTAAATAGTTAATAGTTAATAGCTAAATAGTTAATTAAACGTGTTGTGTTCTGTAGAAGGGCCCAGACCTGAAATGTTATCTCTGTTCCTCCTGCCACATATTCCACAGCATCTGTGGGGGAATGGAGAGATGAAGTTTCAGGTTGGGACCCTTCTTCAGACTGAAGGAGTGGGAAGGGGATGGGGGGGAGGGCGGGGCAGGTTAGCTGGGAAAGAGATTGGGGCGGGGTGAAGTGTTGGAAAGCAATAGGTGGATATAGGTGAGGGCCATGATTGGCATATGGGTGCCAATCTGTGGAGCTGGCTGCCTTTCGGAGGCTGTGGTGGCACTGCGGGAGCGGCTGCGACTCGCCTTCGGAGGCTCCGGAGGCTTCGGCTGCGGGCCGCGTGGACGTCGGAAGCTCGCAGCCCCTTGGGTGGGGGCCGACATTGGGAGCTCCGGCAGCGGCAGCATCTTCACCTGCCCGAATCGCGGGGCTTGGGTTGGCCCGCCGCGGACCTTTCACCGTCCGGCGCGGCCTGAAATAGGCCGCGGGATTTTCTCCACCCGGCGGGGGCTTCAATGTCGGGAGCCACGACCGCCCCGACATGCAGCGGCAGCGTCTTTGCCCGCCCTGAATCGTGGGGTTTGGGTCGGCCCGCCGCGGACCTTTCACCGTCCGGCGCGGCCTGGAACGTGGCAACTTCAACAGCCTGACCGCGGGAGAAGACGGCAGGGGAAGAGAAAAGACATTCTGGCCTTCCATCACAGTGAGGAGGGGATTGGAGGAGACTCACTGTGATGGATGTTTTTGTTTTGTTTCGTGTTGGTTTGTGATTGTGTGTGTTATTACCTATTTTTATTGCTCTTATTGTTGGACTGTGGGTAATGGAATCTCGTCCAAAAGACTTGTTTTTTTGGATGACAATAAAGGTTATTCTGATTCTGATTCTGAAAGTAGCAACGCTCGAGATGAAAAAGAGACAAGAGGGTGTCAGGCAAGGAAAGAAAAGGAGGTGTGAAATGCAAAGCTGGAGTGAGAGGCATGAGCAATTCTAACAACACGGTGGCGCAGCGGTAGAGTTGTTGTCTTACAGAGAATGCAGCGCCGGAGACTCAGGTTCGATCCTGACTACGGGTGCCGTCTGTACGGAGTTTGTACGTTCTCCCCGTGACCTGCGTGGGTTTTCTCCGAGATCTTCGGTTTCCTCCCACACTCCAAAGACGTACAGGTTTGTAGGTTAATTGGCTGGGCAAATGTAAAATGAAAATTGTCCCTAGTGGGTGTAGGATTGTCCCTAGTGGGTGTTAGTGTGTGGGGATCGCTGGGCGGAGCGGACCCGGTGGGCCGATGGATCTATTTCTGCGCTGTATCTCTAAATCTCTAAATCTAAAATCTACCATCTTAGCCATTTAAGGCATCGTTATATTGCACAGTTAGCACCATCTCTGCACATGTGCAACAACTTGGATCCAATCCAATATTGGGTGCTGTGTGTGTGGACTTTGCATATCCTCCCTGTGGCCGCATAGTCTTTGCCCAGCTGCCCTGCTTTCCTCAGACTTTCCAAACATGTGCTCATGGGTGACATTGCCTCTTACAGTCAATAGTCAATTTTATTTGTCACATACACATAAATGCGCAGTGAAATGAAAGATTTCACAGTACAACAATAAGAGCAATAAAAATAAGCAATAACACACACAATCACCAAACAAAAAAGAAACATCCATCACAGTGAGTCTCCTCCAGTCACCTCCTCACTGTGATTTTTTAGATTTTAGATTTAGAGATACAGCGCGGAAACAGGCCCTTTGGCCCATCGAGTCCGCGCCGCCCAGCGATCCCCGTACACTAACACTATCATGCACACACTAGGGACAATTTTTACATTTACCCAGTCAATTAACCTACATACCTGCACGTCTTTGGAGTGTGGGAGGAAACCGAAGATCTCGGAGAAAACCCACGCAGGTCACGGGGAGAACGTACAAACTCCGTACAGACAGCACCCGTAGTCAGGATCGAACCTGAGTCTCCGGCGCTGCATTCGCTGTAAGGCAGCAACTCTACCGCTGCGCCACCGTGCCGCCCAGACGTGCCACCCAAATGGAAGGCCAGACATGAGAATTAAAAACACATTAACAGGGGTGTGAGAAATAGACAATAGACAATAGGTGCAGGAGTAGGCCATTCAGCCCTTCGAGCCAGCACCGCCATTCAATGCGATCATGGCTGATCACTCTCAATCAGTACCCCGTTCTTGCCTTCTCCCCATACCCCCTCACTCCGCTATCCTTAAGAGCTCTATCCAGCTCTCTCTTGAAAGCATCCAATGAACTGGCCTCCACTGCCTTCTGAGGCAGAGAATTCCACACCTTCACCACTCTCTGACTGAAAAAGTTCTTCCTCATCTCCGTTCTAAATGGCCTACCCCTTATTCTTAAACTGTGGCCCCTTGTTCTGGATTCCCCCAACATTGGGAACATGTTTCCTGCCTCTAATGTGTCCAATCCCCTAATGATCTTATATGTTTCAATAAGATCCCCCCTCATCCTTCTAAATTCCAGTGTATACAAGCCTAATTGCTCCAGCCTTTCAACATACGACAGTCCCGCCATTCCGGGAATTAACCTAGTGAACCTACGCTGCACCCCCTCAATAGCAAGAATATCCTTCCTCAAATTTGGAGACCAAAACTGCACACAGTACTCCAGGTGCGGTCTCACCAGGGCCCGGTACAACTGTAGAAGGACCTCTTTGCTCCTATACTCAACTCCTCTTGTTATGAAGGCCAACATTCCATTGGCTTTCTTCACTGCCTGCTGTACCTGCATGCTTCCTTTCAGTGACTGATGCACTAGGACACCCAGATCTCGTTGAACATCCCCTCTTCCTAACTTGACGCCATTCAGATAATAATCTGCCTTTCTATTCTTACTTCCAAAGTGAATAACCTCACACTTATCTACATTAAACTGCATCTGCCATGTATCCGCACACTCACACAACCTGTCCGTCACCCTGCAGCCTTATTGCATCTTCCTCACAATTCACACTACCTCCCAGCTTAGTATCATCTGCAAATTTGCTAATGGTACTTTTAATCCCTTCATCTAAGTCATTAATGTATATCGTAAATAGCTGGGGTCCCAGCACCGAACCTTGCGGTACCCCACTGGTCACTGCCTGCCATTCCGAAAGGGACCCATTTATCCCCACTCTTTGCTTTCTGTCTGTCAACCAATTTTCTATCCATGTCAGTACCCTACCCCCAATACCATGTGCTCTAATTTTGCCCACTAATCTCCTATGTGGGACTTTGTCGAAGGCTTTCTGAAAGTTGAGGTACACCACGTCCACTGACTCTCCCCTGTCAATTTTCCTAGTTACATCCTCAAAAAATTCTAGTAGATTTGTCAAGCATGATTTCCCCTTCGTAAATCCATGCTGACTCAGAATGATCCTGTTACTGCTATCCAAATGCTCAGCAATTTCGTCTTTTATAATTGACTCCAGCATCTTCCCCACCACTGATGTCAGACTAACTGGTCTATAATTACCCGTTTTCTCTCTCCCTCCTTTCTTAAAAAGTGGGATAACATTTGCTATCCTCCAATCCACAGGAACTGATCCTGAATCTATAGAACATTGAAAAATGATCTCCAATGCTTCCACTATTTCTAGAGCCACCTCCTTAAGTACCCTGGGATGCAGACCATCAGGCCCTGGGGATTTATCAGCCTTCAGTCCCATCAGTCTACCCAAAACCATTTCCTGCCTAATGTGGATTTCCTTCAGTTCCTCCATCACCCTAGGTTCTCCGGCCCCTAGAACATTTGGGAGATTGTGTGTATCTTCCTCAGTGAAGACAGATCCAAAGTAACGGTTTAACTCGTCTGCCATTTCTTTGTTCCCCATAATAAATTCCCCTGCTTCTGTCTTGAAGGGACCCACATTTGCCTTGACTATTTTTTTCCTCTTCACATACCTAAAAAAACTTTTGCTATCCTCCTTTATATTATTGGCTAGTTTACCCTCGTACCTCATCTTTTCTCCCCGTATTGCCTTTTTAGTTAACTTTTGTTGCTCTTTAAAAGAGTCCCAATCCTCTGTCTTCCCACTCTTCTTTGCTATGTTATACTTCCTCTCCTTAATTTTTATGCTGTCCTTGACTTCCCTTGTCAGCCACAGGTGTCTCTTACTCCCCTTAGAGTCTTTCCGCCTCTTTGAGATAAATTGATCCTGCAACCTCTGCATTATTCCCAGGAATACCTGCCATTGCTGTTCTACCGTCTTCCCTGCTAGGGCCTCCTTCCAGTCAATTTTGGCCAGCTCCTGCCTCATGCCTCTGTAATCCCCTTTGCTATACTGTAATACTGACACTTCCGATTTTCCCTTATGCCTTTCCATTTGCAGAGTAAAACTTATCATGTTGTGATCACTGCCTCCTAATGGCTCTTTTACCTCTAGTCCCCTTATCAGATCAGTATCATTACACAACACTAAATCCAGAATTGCCTTCTCCCTGGTAGGCTCCAGTATAAGCTGTTCTAAGAATCCATCTCGAAGGCACTCTACAAACTCTCTTTCCTGGGGTCCATTTCCAAACTGATTTTCCCAGTCTACCTGCATGTTGAAATCTCCCATAACCACCATAGCATTACATTTGTGACACGCCAATTTTATCTCCTAATTCAACTTGCACCCTATGTCGAGGCTACTGTTTGGGGGCCTATAGATAACTCCCATTAGGGTCTTTTTACCCTTACAATTCCTCATTTCTATCCATACTGATTCAACATCTCCTGATTCTATGTCACCCCTTGCAAGGGAATGAATATCATTCCTTACCAGCAGAGCAACCCCACCCCCTCTGCCCACCTGTCTGTCTTTTCTACACGTTGTGTACCCCTGAATATTCAGTTCCCAGCCCTGGTCCTCTTGTAACCATGTCTCAGTGATCCCTACAACATCATACTTGCCCATGTCTAACTGAGCCTCAAGCTCATCCACTTTATTTTTTATACTACGCGCATTTAAGTACAACACTTTAACTTCTGTATTTACCTCCCCTCTCACATCGGTCACAAATGGCCCTGCCCTTAATCTCTTTTCCCCTCTAGAACTTCTGTTCCCATTCTTCCGAGAGTCTTCTGCAATATCTCCTGTATTCCCTCTTTCCTGGGGTCCATTTCCAGTTTACTAGAAATGCTCTGGTGGCCACCATAGACCAGATGAACTGAATGGCCAAACTTCTATGTAGCAAGGATATCTGAGAACTTTAAACACCATTTGCATACTTTTTATACTCTTAATTCTTAAACAACACTGAGCCCAAAACTCACTCAGCAGTGTCTGTTTCCATTTATACAAGTCACAAAGGTGTCTTCACTGCAACTGATTTTGTTCAATGTGTTCTTGCTGCAGGTCTGGCCTGTATGTTGGTCTTTGGGAGTAGCGGTAGAGTTGCTACCCTACACCACTTCACCCCGATTTAATCCTGACTACGGGTGCTGTCTGTATGGAGTTTGTACGTTCTCCCCGTGACCTGCGTGGGTTTACCCCAAGATCTTCAGTTTCCTCCCACACTCCACAGGCGTACAGGTTTGTCAGTTAATTGGCTTGGTATAAGTGTAAATTGTCCCGAGTATGCGTAGGGTAGTGTTAATCATATCATATCATATCATATATATACAGCCGGAAACAGGCCTTTTCGGCCCACCAAGTCCGTGCCGCCCAGCGATCCCCGTACATTAACACTATCCTACACCCACTAGGGACAATATTTACATTTACCCAGCCAATTAACCTACATACCTGTACGTCTTTGGAGTGTGGGAGGAAACCGAAGATCTCGGAGAAAACCCACGCAGGTCACGGGGAGAACGTACAAACTCCTTACAGTGCAGCACCCGTAGTCAGGATCGAACCATGTGCGGGGATCGCTGGTCGGAGCGGACTCGGTGGGCCAAAGGGCCTGTTTCCGTGCTGTCTCTCTCAACTAAACTAAACTAAACTAAACTAAACTAAAAAGGTTGTGTTTGGGATCCATGTTAATACTACAAAACTATGCTTGGAAACACAATTATGCAAATATGAAAAAAATCTTGAAGGATACTTATATAGGCATCACTGACTACAAAACACATGCACATCAAGCCTAATATAGAATCAGATTATATTATAATCTCCAACCAGTGATATGTTTGCAAAAAGCTCAAGAGGAAGAAGAACTAAATCTGCAAACAAAGATAGTCTTATTCAAATTAGCTCAGAGATTGGGCATCCTCAATGGTGGCAGTATCCGGAGCTGATGTAACAACTGCTTTATGCAGCATCAATGCAGCATCAATAGACAATAGACAATAGACAATAGGTGCAGGAGGAGGCCATTCGGCCCTTCGAGCCAGCACCGCCATTCAATGTGATCATGGCTGATCATTCTCAATCAGTACCCCGTTCCTGCCTTCTCCCCATACCCCCTGACTCCGCTATCCTTAAGAGCTCTATCTAGCTCTCTCTTGAATGCATTCATAATAAACTGAGCCGCAATCAGATTAACATGCTAGTAACAAGCTTACTACTTTCAATGCCTCAAGATCATGATAGAGAATTGGCAGTAACTAAGTTCTTCAAAAATTAGACTTCCCACACATGAATGCTCAATTAAATGTACATGAAGATAATCAATGTGACCTCAGCATAAAGATCCATAAGGGTTTGTATTTTATATGGTGTTTAAGGCCGGATATAGATCAATATTGTGTGGGAAGGAACTGCAGATGCTGGTTTAAACCGAAGTTAGACACAAAACGGACAGGCAGCATCTCTGGATAGGAAGAATGGGTAGGGTACGTTTCGGGTCGACAAACTCAGTGAATCATGCAGCATGCACGCACCTAATGGACGGACAAAAGTTCAGCTCAGGACCTTTCTTCAGACTGTGTGAAGCAGAGCCCAGATCTAAAATGCCAACTGTCCATTTCCTCCATTGAGTTTGCCTGACCCGCTGAGTTCCTCCAGCACTTTGTTCCACCCCATTCAAACCTTTCCTTATTGTACTCAAGATTTTTTTTTAATCGATTTTAGCAAAAGTGTACATGATGCTCAAAAACGGAGAAAAATTGAGTTAGAATGAGTTTCAACATGGAGCTTAAGCGAGAGAAGCCAAAACCACTTACAGTAATGAACAAGAATAAAATCCAGAGGTATATCCACAGGTTGAATTACACAAGTCTCCTGTGTTCAATGCTAAAAAGTTCAGGATTTACATTGGAGGACTGGATAAGGTATCCATATTGATTAAATGGCTGCAGTCAGAAAAATATAAAAAAACAGTTTGGATAATTATGTAATGCCATAGATATTCCAGAAGTGGAAATAAAAGGAACTGCAGAAGAAGGAACTTAAACGTACAACTAATTGTATCCGGAAAGCACGAGATCTTTAGATTAAGATCCACTTACTGCCCACACATCTCACCAGTGGAACTCCTCCACCATCTGCTTCCATCTGTCTTTCATCTCTCCCTTAATGGTTCCCAGTCTGAAGAGGGGTCTCGACCAGAAAGGCCACCCGTTCCTTCTCTCCAGAGATGCTGCCTGTCCCGCTGATGTACTCCTACATTTTATGTCTATCTTTGGTTTAAACCAGCATCTACAGTTCCTTCCTTATTTAGTAGATTCCAGTACTGGTAGGCTTTGTGTCCCTGCTTATCACCCTTGATAGCAGTCTCCAGCTTCACTTGGTTCCATGTATATTTTTATTCCTTGTCTGTTTCTACCTACCTCTGTTTCTATCTATCTATCATACATTATTTCTGTCCTCCAACTCTATCCGACCCCCTCCCCTCTGACTGCATCATCCTGTTATCCTTCCTCCTCCCCAATCCAGCTAGCACCTACTGGCCTCTTTTCCTTTCTGCACTGGCTATCCTCTGTCTCCACTCTTCATCCTGGTGTAGGGACAAGCCAAAACATTGACATTCCTACCCTACCCTCACTCCACCCAACCCCTCCATCCCGGTAGGAGGGATTTTTGATCGAAACCTGTACCCTACATCTGACTTTACTCAGATAGGCACAGACACAATCGAACAAGTCGGTTTAATCAAGGCCTTATGGGTGTACATCGGGAAACAATGTGAGGAGACCCAAACTGCTTCAACAAGACATTGTCTCTCTAGCACTTTTATATCCTCAAGACACAATGGTTACTTGTGGAGCTGAAATAAATCATTAATCAATGTCTCTGTAATCATCCATCTTTGTCTTCCCCAGAGTTAACTTTCTTGTTGTTTAGAAAATCTCTCTCCCATATATCTAACAAATACATACTATAAATGGCAATGTCCCTGTAGGGAGATTTGTTTCTACTTGCTAAATGGGCTCCCCCTCGTTAAAGAGGTCGGTCGTTAACCTTTGGGAGACTTGCCTGCTAAACACAGTGGCAACAAGTAGCTGTGAATGAATGAATGAATGAATGAATGAATGAATGAATGAATGAATGAATGAATGAATGAATGACAACTTTGTCATATGTGACAAGTCAGAGTGAGATTCTTTGCATGCATCCCTTGCCATTACATTCTCTAATTGAGAATGATCAGCCATGATCACATTGAATGGCGGTGCTGGCTCGAAGGGCTGAATGGCCTCCTCCTGCACCTATTGTCTATTGTCTATTGTCTATAGTTGCCCATGAAAGGCGCTTACAAAGCTACAATTGCATCCCTTCCCCCCCCCCCCCCCACCCACCCCACGCCAGGTTCCCATTGTCCGTTGCTCTTCCCCCTCCCTCATGGCGCTCCCCCCACACCGGGTCCCCATTGTCCGTTGCTCTTCCCCCTCCCTCACGGCGCTCCCCCCACACCGGGTCCTCCTTCATTCCTTCCCTCGGCAGCGGCGTCCTCATTTCACGTGTCCGTCCTCGTCCATCCGTTGGCGCCATCATTGGCCACCGCACCGAGCTCTTAACGCTGCCGGACCCTCTCCTGAGTCCTCCGTGCTCCGGGCTCCGACCCACGAGGTGATATTCCTCTGAGCCGCGAGGCCCCAGCCGGGCTTCGACGTGGCCGTCCCCGAGGCATCGAGACCGTGGCACCTCCATAACGGCCTCCACCCCCCCATTCCCTGTCCACAGCCATAGCCCGCGGGAAGTCGTAGTCGCAAGATTGCAACAGAACCAAGACAAGACGGGCGGCATGGTGCCGCAGCGGTAGAGTTGCTGCCTTACAGCGAATGCAGCGCTGGTCACCTGGGTTCGATCCCGACTAAGGGTGCCGCCTGTACGGAGTTTGTACGTTCTCCCCGTTTCTCCGAGATCTTCGGTTTCCTCCCACACTCCAAAGATATACAGGTATGTAGGTTAATTGACTGGGTAAATGTAAAAATTGTCCCTAGTAGGATAGTCCCTGTGTAGGATAGTGTTAATGTGCGGGGATCGCTGGGAGGCGCGGACTCGGTGGGCCGAAGGGCCTGTTTTCGTGTTGTATCCCTAAATCTAAAAAATGACCTGCGTGGGTTATCTCTGATGCTGCATTGGCTGTAAGGCAGCAACTCTACCGCTGTGCCACCGTGTTGTGCATGCCGGTACCATAGAGGGATGAGTTGTTTTGGAACATTGGAAGGGGAGAGGAAGGGAAGATGTACCTGGTGGAGGCATTACATTGATTAGTAATTTGTGGACCGCCTTTGGTGCGTAAAATAAATATTAATTGTAAAACACCTCTTTCCAAGGTAAATACATGTCCAGGGAATATAAATCACTGAGCCTTTTTAATTCCAGGTTTATTTAATTAATTAACTGAATTTAAATCCACACTGGGATTTGAACTCATATTTCACAATCATTAGCATGGACCTTTGGATCACTATTCTGGAAATGCAATATATCTTCAAGCTAGGCAGCCACCCAAGAGGTCCCACACACTGCAAAATAAATGGAAAGAATCAAATAGCAGTCGTATGTTGTTGTCTTCCAAAGAGCAGAGAGTGGCTGGGGTTTCAAGGGAATGCATTAATTGTCTGTGCATGTCCAAAATATTGTTATCATTGATGCAAACAGAAACAGAATTTTAAACAAAAATTGCACTGAACACAATTCAAGTCGCCAAACCCTTTCAGCTAGTCTTTAACAATGATTCTGCTAGATCCAGACCTCACAGTGCAACATTAGCCAAGCTCCTAGGGTGAATAATTCATCAGTAGCATTGTTCTCTTTGGTGGGTGGCTCAAAAACATTGCCGATGATCTCTTAGATGTTTTAAAAGATCAAAGGTTTCGAAGGTCTTTTATTGTCATGTACCAATTAAGGTTTGTATTACCAGACAGCCATACTAAAAAAAAGCACCAAGACACACAACTACATAAAAGTTAACATAAACATCCACCACAGCGGATTCCCCACATTCCTCACTGTGATGGAAGGCAATAACATCTAATCGTCTCCCCTCATTTTTCTCCCGCTGTCGGGGCAGTCGAACCATCCGCAGTCGGGGCGATCGAAGCTCCTGCATCCGGCGATCTAAGCCCCCACATCGGGGCGGTCAAAGGCCCCGCGTCGGGGCGATCGAAGCTACTGTGGCTTGGAGCTCCTGAAGTCGGTCTCTAACCAGGGACCGCAAGCTCCACGATTTTAAAGTCCGCAGGCTCCCATGGTTGGAGCTCCCAAAGTCGGTCTCCAGCAAAGGCCACCAACTCCTCGATGTTGGGCCACAGTGGGGACGGAGATACGATGCGGAAAAAAAATCGCATCTCCGTCGAGGTAAGAGATTAGAAGAAGTTTCCACCAACTCCCTCCCCCACCCCTCACATAAAACAAGCTAAAGAACACGAAAAACATACATTTAACACATACTAAAAAAACAACAAAGAAGAAAGGGCCAGACAGGCTGTTGGCAAGGCTGCCATTGGTGGTGCCACCAGGTGGTTCTCAGTGTTCTTTAAGTAATTGGATGCTAATGGCAGGGATTGTGCAGCTCAGCTGGCAGTTCTCTGCACATTTCCTTTTTCTTTCTGCAAATACTCGACGGGGTGCGTTACAAATGCTAAGTTTCTTCATTGCTGAAATGTCATGTATAATTAGAAGGATTTAAAATTATTTCACAGTTAACTGAGGTGCAACTATATCCGGTAAAACTTGTCAGTGCTGAAGATTAAAAATTCTGGAAGCAACATTTTTTTCTGTAACACCAGTTGGTCTACTGAGCCAGAATGCTGACGGTTTAAACCCACTCCAGCTTGTTGTGTTCCAGCATAGCATTGAATGAGAGCCACACTCTCAGAGAGCATGCTTGTTCACTGGGGTATGAAACCAGTAGTTTGGTCGCTCTACCGGGTCGAAATTTAAACAAAAAAAATCCCATGCATATTTCAAAGAAGGACTAAAAGATATCCAAGGTCTTCCAGCCAACATTTCCCCTCAGCCACCTGCCAGTAAACAGGAATGTATTTATTTCACAAAATGCTGGAGTAACTCAGCAGCATCTCAGGAGAGAAGGAATGGGTGACGTTTTGGGTCAAGACCCTTCCTCAGACTGATGTCAGGGGGGCAGGACAAAGGATGGATATATCAGTCTGAAGAAGGGTCTCGACCCGAAACGTCACCCATTCCTTCTCTCCTGAGACGCTGCCTGACCCGCTGAGTTACTCCAGCATTTTGTGAAACAAATAACTTCGATTTGCAGTTATTTTCTTACACTGCCAGTAACCAGGATATCTGTTAGTATGCATTTTGTTCCTCTGTGGGATCTTGCTGAATGCAGATTGTATGTTTTATTCCTTACGTTGCAAAAGTGACAGTGATTCTGTATATACTTTGTAGACACAGGGAATTGCAGATGCCAGTTTACAAAAAATTACTGCAGATACTTCACTGACCATACTTACGTCTTCTGAAAGCCACAAGTGCGACCTTAACACAAATGATTATTTCCTTTTATCTCCTCTGCCTCTTGGGTTCACCATTTGATCGGTCCTGAGTTTAGTCATCTGGCTCGTGCTTCAGTAGGGCAGATGGTTGACTTGCTGTCAAATTGTGAGAGTCACATATTATTTATTCTTAGAATGAAGTAGGGCTAACTACAAGGTGAGATCCTTGCTCTCTTGAACAACATTGCTTGAGTTAATAAAAAGTGCACTTTAATTCTACATTGTAAGTGTGGTACAGGGTTGGTCATTTGATGCATGGTAACTGTGTCCATTTCTTTTGTGTAGGAAGGAACTGCAGATACTGGTTTAAACCAAAGGTAGACACAAAAAGTTGGAGTAACTCAGCAGGTCAGGCAGCATCTCTGGAGAAAGGGAATAGGTGACCTTTCAGGTCGAGACCCTTCTTCAGACTCCATTTGGGGGTCGAGACCCTTCTTCAGTTTGAAGAATGGTCTCAACCTGAAATGTCACCCATTCCCTTTCTCCAGAGATGCTGTCTGACCTGCTGAGTTACTCCAGCTTTTTGTGTCTATCTACAATTCCTTTGTGTAGGAAAAAAAACTGCAGATGCTGGTTTAAATTGAAGGTAGACACAAAATGCTGGAGTAACCCAGCGGGTCAGGCAGCATCTCAGGAGAGAAGGAATGGGTGACGTTTTGGGTCGAGACCCTTCTTCAGACAATTCTTTGTGTTAGATCTTCACGTCCCACCAACTGCTGCCCCCCTCTCCCCTTCCCTCACCCCAATTCCTCATCACAGTGATTGCAGGACCAACCCCATCCAGCTTCTAGCGATTGCTCGTAGCATCCTCTGCTAAGTGAGTCTATCCTGATCCAGCCCATCACTGCCCGGAAGCTCTCTCCTCAGTAAACAGAATACTTTGTGACTGGAAGAAGACAAAGAGTGGGAATAGAGGGGCATTTGCTGGTTGGCGGTGTGTGACTGGTGGTGTTCCGCAGGGATCAGTGTTGGGTCCACTATTTTTCACATTATATGTTAACGGTCTGGACAATGAAGTTGATGACTTTAGAGCCACATTTGTGGATTATGTAAAATAGGTGGAGGGACAGGTGGTGTTGAGGGAGCAGGAAGTCTGCAGATATGGGCCAAATGCAGGCAGGTGGGAGTAGTGTAGATGGGACATGTTGGTCGGTGTGGGCAGGTTAGGCCGAAGTTTCCATGTTGTGTGACTCTATTTCCAAAGTGAGTGAAATATTTCCATGCTGAATTAAACAGGTTTCCGTAACTTCATGATCACCAACCCGATCAGAAGGTATTGTGGACTCACTGTCATAACTGCACATTGCATTGAGCATTTGCAGTGTCCAGTCTTGTCACTGTCACTGAAACAAATGAATAAGCATGTCACAATTCAAAATCGTCTCCAATTTGATGTTGTAAAGTCCTTTTGAAAATGAGCAGGCTGCATTTGGCTCATATTCCTCTAAACCTCTCCTATCACGGATAGGGTTGGGTTTGAAGGGAGACACAAAGTGCTGGAGTAACTCAGCAGGTCAGGCAGCATCTCTGGAGAGAAGGAATGGATGACGTTTCGGGTCGAGACCCTTCCTCAGACTGATGTCAGGGGAGAGGGAGGGACTTTTGAAGGTAGACACGAAATGCTGGAGTAACTCAGCAGGTCAGGCAGTTTTGAAGATAGTCCCTGCTTTCCCTCCCTATCCCCTTCCTTTCCCCCTTCCCAGTTCTCTCACCAGTCTTCCTGTCTCCGACTACATCCTATCTTTGTCCCGCCCCCTCCCCTGACCAGGGTCCCGACCCAAAACGTCACCCATCCCTTCTCTCCAGAGATGTTGCCTGACCCGCTGCGTTACTCCAGCATTTTGTGTCTACCTATCATGGATAGGATAGATTTAGAGGAATATCGGCCAAGTGCAGGCTGCTTTTGCAGACGTGCGCCAGCTCTTAGTCGGGTGCCAAAACGATGCACAGAGGTTTTGCAGAAGTAATTGAGAACCATCATTGGGGTGATTAGATCATGCTTCACTTCCATTATTGATGCTTCAAACAGTTCAGAGGAGCCTCCCCAAAGATTGGTCAGAAGTGGAACTCTCTATTAATTCTGCTCTTGAAATTGTTGAGGTCAGCCAAAGCATTTTGCACGATCTGTTTGGCAAAGTATAATAACAGAAGATTGTTGCTCTACTTATTAAGTATTTAGGAACCTTCGGTTCATTTCATTATGATCAAGTGCAAATACTATCTAATACACTGAATTGAATGTCACTGAATGGAAACCACTCTGATCCTGTGAGCTGTATCAACTGTATAAATAGAGTATTTTACCATTAACTGATTCAGTCTTTTCCATGGCTGAATTTGATAAGAATGCAAGTTATTAAATTCTGGACTGAGCTGGAATTTCTAAGGAAGTCATCTATATCTAATGACACAGCTGTTGAGCTGCTATATGTCTAATGTTACATTTACCAGAATGAGCGCAGAAACTGTTAAGACCATTTCTGCTCCTCGTTGAAAGAATTATATAAAAAGATGTTAGAGCTAAATTTTCAGAATATGATCTCCCATTTAGCTCCACTTGCAACCACAGACTATGTTATCAATCCTGTGCTTATAATTGGACCCGTTAGCATGACTGTCACGCACAGTTATAATCCTATATTCATGAAATTAGTTTGCTGAGAGCCTCTCCTTTGGCTTTGGCTCATAAAGTTAATAATAGTTAAAAGCATTTTGTGTGGGACTGTTTGCGAAATAACCTTCACTCCCCACACTGTATCACTCAATTAAAGTTATCTTCTCAGACATATTGCAACATTACGAAGTTCAGGGTCCAGACACCATGACGATAAAATGTATTAAAATGATGAGCAAACACGTATTGGAATCCTTCTGCAGAAGAAAGATTACATAAAGAATCGACTGAGTGGTTACAATACCACAGTATTAGACTAAACTTAGAAACTCCATTCAAACCTCAGCCATTATATTTATTCATACTTAGATTCCTGAGGTGAAAAGCCTCTGAGATTTGGCTGCTTTGAAAGCTGATGAAAGTAAGGGTTGAGTTTGCATGAGGTCGTTCTGCCTCAATGACGTGGTCGCAGGAAGCTGGCAAATGCTCATTCTGCTTGTGGCAATAGACAATAGACAATAGGTGCAGGAGTAGGCCATTCAGCCCTTAGAGCCAGCACCGCCATTCAACGCGATCATGGCTGATCACTCTCAATCAGTACCCCGTTCCTGCCTTCTCCCCATACCCCCTCACTCCGCTATCCTTAAGAGCTCTATCCAGCTCTCTCTTGAAAGCATCCAATGAACTGGCCTCCACTGCCTTCTGAGGCAGAGAATTTGAACCAATGTGGTCACAGGGAGTGTAAGAAAATAACCGCAGATGCTGGTACAAATCGAAGGTGTTTATTCACAAAATGCTGGCATAACTCAGCAAGTCAGGCAGCATCTCAGGAGAGAAGGAATGGGCGACGTTTCGGGTCGAGACCCTTCTTCAGACTGATGTCGGGGGGGCGGGACAAAGGAAGGATATAGGTGGAGACAGGAAGACAGTGGGAGATCTGGGAAGGGGAGGGGAAGAGAGGGACAGAGGAACTATCTAAAGTTGGAGAAGTCAATGTTCATACCACTGGGCTGCAAGCTGCCCAGGTGAAATATGAGGTGCTGTTCCTCCAATTTCTGGTGGGCCTCAGTATGGCACTGGAGGAGGCCCATGACAGAGAGGTCAGACTGGGAATGGGAGGGGGAGTTGAAGTGCTCAGCCACTGGGAGATCAGATTGGTTAATGCGGACAGAGCGCAGGTGTTGAGCGATGCAATCGCCGAGCCTGCGCTTGGTTTCGCCGATGTAAATAAGTTGTCACAGGGAGAATGTGCAAACTCCATACAGACAGCCCCAGAAGCAGCAGCTCTACCAGCTGTACCACTCTGCCGCCCATTAAAAGCAGATTCTGACAAAATAATACACATTATTACTTTGACCGTGTACATTATCTTTCTTTCTTAAGCAAATCTTTCAAAGGGAGGTTAATTTTAAAAAATCAGTTCACAACACAATAAGACATAGTTGGTACAACGTTTACTACTTGAGCTAATCATGTACTGCCTTTCTTCACAAAATGCTGGAGTAACTCAGCAGGTCAGGCAGCATCTCAGGAGAGAAGAAACGGGCGACATTTCGGGTCGAGACCCTTCTTCAGTCTGAAGAAGGTCGACCCGAAACGTCACCCATTCCTTCTCTCCCAAGATGCTGCCTGACCTGCTGAGTTACTCCAGCATTTTGTGAATAAATACCTTCGATTTGTACCAGCATCTGCAGTTATTTTCTTATACTATGTATTGCCTTTCCGCTGGCTGAATAGCAAGCAACAAAAGCTTTTCACCATACCTCGGTAAACTTAACAAGAAACTAAACTGAAATGAAAACTGAAAAGCTGTGCCAAGTCACATTTTGCTACATCTTCATTGTCTTGATTTGATCTTGCACAAAAGGATGTGGGTGTTGGAACCGAATCATCCCAGTTCTATGACAATGCTACGGAAGATCGTCAGGGTCCTATCTGGGGCTCAATCATCTTCTTCATCAATGACTGTCCTTGGAGCTAACAACGCCTTTCTGTAGTTCTGTTGTACAGAATTACTGGCAGAAATACACCGCACTTTATCTTTGTTATTTTCAGAACTCTATGCCTGTAAAAGCTTAAAAGAAACTCGGATTTGTTTCCCTTTCTGCAGCAACTCCAGTGCATGCCTTTAGACAATAGACAATAGACAATAGGTGCAGGAGTACGCCATTCAGCCCTTCGAGCCAGCACCGCCATTCAATGCGATCATGGCTGATCACTCTCAATCAGTACCCTGTTCCTGCCTTCTTCCCATACCCCCTCACTCCGCTATCCTTAAGAGCTCTATCCAGCTCTCTCTTGAAAGCATCCAACGAACTGGCCTCCACTGCCTTCTGAGGCAGAGAATTCCACACCTTCACCACTCTCTGACTGAAAAAGTTCTTCCTCATCTCCGTTCTAAATGGCCTACCCCTTATTCTTAAACTGTGGCCCCTTGTTCTGGACTCCCCCAACATTGGGAACATGTTTCCTGCCTCTAATGTGTCCAATCCCCTAATTATCTTATATGTTTCAATAAGATCCCCCCTCATCCTTCTAAATACCAGTGTATACAAGAATTTAGAAGGATGAGGGGGGATCTTATTGAAACATATAAGATAGTTTCCGATGGTGTGACAATCACAAGGAGAGAGGTAGGCCATTTAGAAGAGACGTAGGCCATTTAGGACTGAGATGAGTGAAAGAGAGTTTCTGAATCCGTGGAATTCTCTGCCACAGAAGGCAGTACCTCTACCACTGTGCCAATTTATAAAAATGACAATATGCTATCGGCTAGAGATCGGCTTTAACACCAATCTCTGAGTGTTGCATACAAAGTAAACCAGATACACGGGCATAACACTGAAAGGTACTAGGTTACATCAAGATTCCTGTGTACATGATGAATGTCTTGCAAACATTCTCCACACTGGCAATTTTGTTGGTGTAGTGCTGATTGGAAGTTGTTGAAATAATGATAAATTGCAGTTTGTCATTTCAGGAAGCAAGTTGAATGGGGAGGATGAGCCTGACAGCATTCTCGAAAATACTATCACGGCAAAGATCAGGAGGTGAACCTGTGCAGGAGATATCTATTGTAATCAAAAAGAGAAAATCTGGAAAAAAATTATTTTTTTTAAACCCCACAAAAATGCTGGAAGTACTCAGCAGGTCAAGCAACACCAGTCTGAAGAAGGGTCTCGACCTGAAACGTCACCCATTCCTTCTCTCCCTAGATGCTGCCTGATCTGCTGAGTTACTCCAGCATTTTGTGAATAAATACCTTCGATTTGTACCAGCATCTGCAGTTATCTTCTTATACTCTGTGGAGAATGAAACTTGTGATTTTAACTTGTTTCTATATCCGGAAGCTGCCAGACCCATTGAATATTTCCAGTATTTGTGTTTTTTTAAATTTGGCTAAATAAATACTGTAGTATAAAGGTAGATAAATAGTGTAAATAGGGTATAAAGGCTCCCTATGGAGCACAATTGAACAATGTTTGAAGATGTTGCCAGGATTTGAGAGCCTAAGCTGTATGGAAATGTTGAACAGGCAAGGACTTTATTCCTTTGAGCACAGGAGGCTGAGGGGTAATCTTATATATAAAATCACGAGGGGAATAGTTAGGGTGAATGGATATTTTTACCTACGGGAATGCCATCAAAAACCAAAGTACATAGAGTGTCATAGAGTGATACCGTGTGGAAACAGGCCCTTCATCCCAACTTGCCCACGTGGGCCAACATGTCCCATTTACACTAGTCCCACTTGCCTGCATTTGGCCCTTGTTCCTCCAAACCTGTCCTATCCATGTACCTGTCTAATTGTTTCTAATTGCACGGTGGCGCAGCGGTAGAGTTGCTGCCTTACAGCGAATGCAGCGCCAGAAACTCAGGTTCGATCCTGGCTACGGGCGCCGTCTGTACGGAGTTTGTACGCTCTCCCCATGACCTGCGTGGGTTTTCTCCGAGATTTTCGGTTTCCTCCCACACTCCAAAGACGTACATGTATGTAGGTTAATTGACTGGGTAAATGTTTTTTTTAAATTGTCCCTAGTGGGTGTAGGATAGTGTTAGTGTGCGGGGATCGCTGGGCGGCGCGGACCCGGTGGGCCGAAGGGCCTGTTTCTGCGCTGTATCTCTAAATCTAAAAATCTAAACGTTGGGGTAGTCCGTGCCTCAACTACCTCCTCCGGCATCTTGTTCCATACACCCACCAACCTTAGCATGAAAAGGTTACCCCTCAGATTCCTATAAAATCTTTCCCCCTTCGTCTTAAACCTATGTCCTCTATGATCTTGATTCCCCCCCACTCTGGGCAAGAAACTCTGTGCGTTTAAGATGAGAGGGGCAAGATTTAACAGGAACCTGATGGGCAAATCTTTCAATCAGAGGGTGGTGGGTATATGAACCTAGCTGCCAGAGGAGGTAGTTGGGGCAGATGCCATAATAGCATTTAAAATACATCTGGACAGGTACATGGATTGGAAAGGTTTAGAGGAATACCAGACCAAGTGGACCTGTTGGGCCCAAACCTCTCCTGCATTGGTGCAGCACCCTCTCCTCCCCCCGCCCCTCTGCCCTCCCCCCTCCTCCCCCTCCCCTCCCCTCCCCCCCTCCCCTCCCCTCCCCTCCTTTCTCCCCCCTCCCTCCCCCTCCATCCTCCTATCCCCTCCTCCCCTCCCCTCCCCCTCCCCCAGCCCCCCTTGCCCTCCCCCCCACTCCATCCCCCTCAACCTCCCTTATCCTCGCTCCTCCCCCCTCCATCCCTCCCCCCCTCCTCCCTCCCTCCCCCTCCCTCCCTAGGAGATAGATTTAAACTTTAAAATGTAAATAACGTTAAAATTATAACATCGATTTCAATGAAGCTTCTTCCATTGGCACCAAAGGGATGATGGTGAGTAAGGTGGGCCTAAAATTGTCGTGCTATCGTGTACCGTTTTGGCTGTAGTTCAGGAACAAACAAACAAGTGTTTTAGTATATAGATGGATGAGTCAACTGCGGACTAGCTTACATGGGGCATCTTGATCAGCATGGACAAGTTGTGTTGAAGGGCCTGTTTCTGAGCTGGGCAATTCCAGGACTCTAACCAGGGAATGCAGTGACCAGTTTTATTTGAGTTTGTGGATAATGCCAAGTAATATGCATAAAAATGAGAGTACAGTATCATGAAAATATTAACTTAAGAGAAGTGAGCTGATATTTAGTAGATTACATAGAACATAGAACAGTACAGCACAGAAACAGGCCCTTCGGCCCACAAAGTACTTGTCGAACATGCAGCATTTTAAAACTTTCTGATTATAGTTCCTAATTTTTTTTAGATTAGTCAAACATAATTTCCCTTCCATTACACCAGTCTGATTCAACCTAATGATGAGGATTTTTGTCTGCTCTTAGTTTGGATTCGTTTAGAGATACAGCGTTTAGAGAACAGGTCCTTTGGCTCACCGACCAGCGATCCCCACACAATAACACTATCCTACACACATTAGGGACAATTTACAATTTTTACCAAAGCCAACTAACTACAAACCTCTAACCTTTATGGTCTGCATCCCAGAGCACTCAAGGAGATGGTCTGCATCCCAGAGTACTGAAGGATTCTGGATCAGTTCCTGTGGACTGGAGGGTAGCTCATGTAACCCCACATTTTAAGAAAGGAGGGAGAGAGAAAATGGGGAATTATAGACCAGTTAGCCTTACATCGGTAGTGGGGAAGATGATGGAGTCGATTATTAAAGATGTTATATCAGCACATTTGGAAAGCAGTGACAGGATAGGTCAAAGTCAGCATGGATTTATGATGGGGAAATCATGCTTGACTAATCTTCTGGAATTTTTTGAGGATGTAACAAGTAAAATGGATAAGGAAGAGCCAGTGGATGTGAATCTGGACTTTCAAAAAGTCTTTCATAAGGTCCCAAACAAGAGATTAGTGTGCAAAATTAAAGCACATGGTATTAGGGGTAGGGTATTGACATGCATAGAGAACTGGTTGGCAGACAGGAAGCAAAGAGTAGGAATTAACGGGTCCTTATTCATAATGGCAGACAGTGACTAGTGGGGTGCCGCAAGGCTCGGTGCTGGGATCCCAGTTATTTACAATATATATATTAACAATTTAGACGAGGGAATTAAATGTGACATCTCCAAGTTTGTGGATGACACAAAGCTGGGTGGCAGTGTGAGCTGCGATGAGGATGCTATGATGCTGCAGGGTGACTTAGATAGGTTGGGTGAGTGGGCAGATGCATGGCAGATGCAGTATAATGTGGCTAAATGTGAGGTTATCCACTTTGGTGGCAAGAACAGGAAGGCAGATTATTATCTGAATGGTGTCAGATTAGGAAAAGGGGAGGTGCAACGAGACCTGGGTGTGCTTGCACATCAGTCACTGAAAGTAAGCATGCAGGTACAGCAGGCAATGAAGAAAACTAATGGCATATTGGCCTTCATTGCAAGAGGATTTTGAGTTTAGGAGCAAGGAGGTCCTACTACAGTTGTACCGGGCCCTGGTGAGACCGCACCTGGAGTATTGTGTGCAGTTTTGGTCTTCTAATTTGAGGTAGGACATTCTAGCTATTGAGGGAATGCAGCGTAGGTTCACCAGATTAATTCCCGGGATGGCGGGACTGACATATGAAGAATGAATGAGTCGACTGGACTTGTATTCACTGGAATTTAGAAGGATGCGAGGGGATCTTATAGAAACATATAACATTCTTAATGGATTGGGCAGGCTAAATGCAGGAAAAATGTTCCCCATGTTGGGGGAGTCCAGAACCAGCAGTCACAGTTTAAGAATAAGGGGTAGGCCATTTAGGACTGAGATGAGGAAAAACCTTTTTTCACCCAGATGGGTTGTGAACCTGTGGGATTCTCTGCCACAGAAGGCAGTGGAGGCCAATTCACTGGATGTTTTCAAGAGAGAGTTAGATTCAGCTCTTAGGGCTAATGGAATCAAGGGATATGGGGAAAAAGCAGGATGATTAACCAAATGCACATAGTCCTGCACTTATTTTCTATGTTTCTATGTTTCTATAACTATACAGTTAAGCTAGCCCACAACTGTGGGCTAGCTTAAATTTTATAACATTGCATGATGAGCTCTTATATTATATGCCCAAGCTCACAAAGACAAACATCATGAACGCCCTAACCATACATCATAACCATATATCTACTGTATCTGTGCTGCCAACTTCTTTCAGAGATGACAAAAAAGATTCAAAGTACTGCAGGATCTCAAAGGATCTCAAAGTCCTCAAAGGATCAGGCAGCATCCCTGGAGAACATGGATAGGTGATAATTGGGATCGGGGCCCTTCTTCAGTCTCTCCACGGATGCTGTCTGACCCACTGAGTTACTCCAGCACTTTGTATCTTATACAGCATCTATATTTCCTAGTTTCTACATTCTTGCTTTAGAGATATGTGGACTTGGATATCATGGTTCCTCTGTTTCCTAATACTCCATTGGGCATTCCATTCGAGGTATACGTCTTACCCTTATAAAACCTTCCAAAATGAATCAGCTTGTACTTATTGGGATTAAATTCCTTCTGCTATTAATCCGCACAATTTACTGGCTGATCAAAATCATTCCACATCATTCCATAAAACTATCCTCCTTACTTTCAACAATGACACCATCTTTAGAGTAATCTGTAGACTTACTAACCATACCTCCTACATTCATATCAACATTGTTTATGTATATAACAAACCGCAAGTGTCCCAACATCAATCCCTACTAGTCACAGACTTCCACCAATCTGTCTCTAATCATCAAATTAATTTTGGATCTTATTTTGCCGACTTCAACTGTGCTGTTCTCATCAATATGAGAGGACATATGAGATGTCCAGAGGACATAGGTTTAAGGCGAAGGGGAAAAGATTTAATGAGAATCTGAGGGGTAACTGTTTCACACAAAGGGTGGTGGATGTATGGAACAAGCTGCCAGTGGAGGTAGTTGAGGCTGGGACTATCCCGACATTTAAGAAACAGTTAGACAGTTATATGGATAGGATGGGTTTGGAGGGATTTGGAGGGTGGGACTAGCGTAGCTGGGACATGTTGGCCGTTGTGGGCAAGTTGGGCCGAAGGGTCTGTTTCCACACTGAGATGACACTCTATAGCACTATTCTATAATATATTATGTTACTTCTTTAAAAATCTCAATCAAATTGGCCAGACCAACAAAAGCCAAGCTGACTATCTCTAATCAGTCCCTGCTTTTCTGAGTCTAGATTAAACCTGATGCTTAAAATTACTTCCGATGTCAGATTAGAAATTTGATTATATTTGACTTTCCCATCTGTATTATAGAAATTGAAAATTAGATTACAATTCTTTTGCATATTAAGGAAAAATGTTATTGTAAGAAAACAAACACATTCTGTTCCGAGCCTTAGCCAATTAGGTTTATTCATGGAGGATTATTACATTCAAAAATATTCAAACTATGTCATTTTAAATCCATACAGTTAAGTGTGACAAGTCTAGAAACTATATCCCATTTTATTTGATTTGTATTTGAAAATAAGCACATTAATCCCCTCATTATCTTCTAATCAGTATTATTGTGTTGCTCTCTGTTGAAGCAAACGACTGTATAATTAACAAAAGGTGAGAGGAACTCAGTGGGGCAGATGCTATTTCAGGTCAGGACCATTTCTTCAGATTAATTTTCCATTGTCCGATGGAAATTGTACGATTAAGGACCAGATTATGAAACATAGTATTCAACTACGTATAGTAGAATAAGCGGCATGGTGGCGCAGCGGTAGAGTTGCTGCCTTACAACGAATGCAGCGCCAGAGATCAGGGTTCGATCCTGACTACGGGTGCTGTCTGTACGGAGTTTGTACGTTCTCCCCGTGGCCTGCGTGGGTTTTTTCCGAGATCTACGGTTTCCTCCCACACTCCAAAGATGTACAGATTTGTAGGTTAATTGGCTTGGTAAATGTAAAAATTGTCCCTAGTGGGTGTAGGATAGTGTTAACATGCGGTGGGTAATCACTGGTTGGCGCGGACCCGGTGGGCCGAAGGGCCTGTTTCCGCAATCTATCTCTAAACTAAAAATTACGTTCTAGGAACTTGACACATTCCAATGCCGATAAAAGGTTTTGATCTGCTTTAGATAGACAATAGACAATAGACAATAGACAATAGACAATAGGTGCAGGAGGAGGCCATTTGGCCCTTCGAGCCAGCACCGCCATTCAATGTGATCATGGCTGATCATTCTCAATCAGTACCCCGTTCCTGCCTTCTCCCCATACCCCCTGACTCCGCTATCCTTAAGAGCTCTATCTAGCTCTCTCTTGAATGCATTCAGAGAATTGGCCTCCACTGCCTTCTGAGGCAGAGAATTCCACAGATTCACAACTCTCTGACTGAAAAAGTTTTTCCTCATCTCAGTTCTAAATGGCCTACCCCTTATTCTTAAACTGTGGCCCCTTGTTCTGGACTCCCCCAACATTGGGAACATGTTTCCTGCCTCAGAAAAAAATAGTTATTAAAGTCCTATAATAAATCTGTGTATTTAATTGGTTGCTAGGGTGTCATCAGTATTCCAACTATAACATTTTACAAAACACTTCAAGACAATTGAAGCTCCTTTTTTTCTCCACCATTTTCACATCTCAGTATCTTTATTCGTTAAAGCACTCAACATATGTAATTGCGTCCTCATTAATGCAACAGGTTTATTTTTACCTAAAATATCCATTCTCCAATCTCAATTAAAACTAGAGTTGTTGAGTGACCAAAATTAATTGTGAATACATCAGTTTTAATTATGCTGTTAAGTAATAACAGGACCCTGCATTCTATTTCTAACGTCGATTTTAATTTTTTCATTAGATTGAAATCCCTCTGTGGTTTGATCCAATCTCTGCAACCTACTCAGAGTCCACAACCCTCATATGTCTATATTCCTTCATGATTCAACAAACTTGCGCATTGGCTACTTCCTTAGCACCACCATTAGTAATTGCCTGATCTGTGATCAGATATATTTGGCTACCATCACTGTTTAGGTTAACGATGTGCACAACTCTTTTTTAGGGATGAGATACTGTCGGTGTAGAGGGGTTAGCTCCAAGAGAAGTGCAAGGAGCCAAGTAAAAGGCTGAAGTTTGACCTCTCCTTCCCCCAATTCTTCATCACATGCTCCAGATACGGATGACCACATCCCCGACTGAGATTAAACAGAGTCTACTTCCGAGCGGAAAGAAAGAGGGAGAAAACAAAGAGAGAGTGGGAAGAGGAGAGAGAATGGAAAAAACGATAGGGATGCTCCCACTTCTCTTTCCCTCACCTTCTCTCTCTCTCTGCCTGCCTTTGCCTCTACCTCTTTTCTCAACTTTATCGACCTCGTTCTTTCTCTCTCTCGCACGCTCTCCTCTTTCCTCAATCTCGCTCTTCTTATTCACACTCCTCATTTCCTCCCTCTTTATATCCATCATATCTTTCTCCCTCTTACTCTCTCTTCTGTCTCTCTCTTACTCATTCTCGTACTTTCTTTTACCCATTGCTTTGCTACTCCTCAATACCATTTCTATGTTGGAAATACATTTCTTTACCCCGGTAACTGAATATCAGTCTCGGACCCAGGACATTTCTCCCACATCTCCATCCTGGGGGGGTTGGAGAAAAGGGTATGGATTCTGTTATCACTCAATGTTGAAGTAGTTTCTTTGACTAAACATTGTGATGAGATGTGTCCATGACTATGGCCCAACACAGTTATTGAAAAGTATTAAAAAAACTTCAGTTTAATTTTTTCCTAAAAACATATAGCATTAAAGAGTTAGAATATAACTTGCTCTAACATTGACTGGATGTCAAATCACTTGTTTGCTAACCATTGATACAACTGATTCTTTTATGAATTCTGTGGCATTTAGTTATACAATATGAATTCAATAGACAATAGACAATAGTGTGATGTATTGAGAGGTCGGGAGCTTTTCTCTTGAAGGTTGGGAGGTGTGGGTGCCGGAAATGAAGACAGAAAAGTTCTTGTTTTCAAACTTAAATTCCATATATTTAGTCTTTTCCAAAAACAGGTAAACTTAAGTGTTTGCAGACAGGTACACAAAACCAAAACAGGTAGTTAAATCAAAACTGTGGCTTGCTGCCTTCTTACAAAGTATAACTCAAACACTCCCTCTCTGCTCCCGTCGTTGTCTCTCTCTTTAAAAATACTGCTTCCCTTCCCTTTTAGCTCTCTCACTGAGGCAATCAGCTCACCTGGTTCAGCTGGGCAGCAATCAGTGTCAGCAGCAATCAGCAGCAATCAGTCTCAGCAGCAATCAGTGTCAGCAGGGCAGGCAGCCCTGCTGACTATGGGTTTTGTAGTCTTTTGCTGGCAGCCATGATGGTTTGTAGTCCTTGTTGCATCCACCAGGAGGAAATGTATCTCCCCTCTATGACTCTACCTCTCATGATATCACAATAGACAATAGAAAATTGGTGCAGGAGTAGGCCATTCGGCCCTTTGAGCCAGCACCGCCATTCACCATAATCATGGCTGATCATTCACAATCAGTACCCCATTCCTGCCTTCTCCCCTTATCCCTTGACTCTGCTATCATTAAGAGCTCTATCTAACTCTCTCTTGAAAGCATCCAGGGAATTGGCCTCCACTACCTTCTGAGGCAGAGCATTCCACAGCTTCACAACTCTCTGAGTGAAAAAGTTTTTCCTCATCTCCATTCTAAATGGCCTACCCCTTATTCTTAAACTGTGGCCTCAAATCAAATGGTAAACAAATCACTTACATGTTGTTAAATGCACAAATTAGCTTTATTTTTTCCTTTTTAAGTTGTTACGGCGTTATATATTCGCAGGGGACCGTAGTACTTCATCAAATATTATAGAACCAGCGGTGCTGGCTCGAAGGGCCAAACGGCCTCCTCTTGCACCTATTTTCTATGTTTCTATGTTTCTAACACACAGCAAAAAGGCCAATATTCTTCATTTAGAGTGGCCCTGCAGCCCAGAGTGTTATATGTATTTATTATGAACAAGTAACTCATTAAACCATTAGATTTATTGATTTAAAAATAAACTTAACAAAGTATTAAAATTTGCCTTCTCAGCGCAACACATTGCGTGTAACCAAAATGTCAAAACATCACAAATAGAAGCGTTGAACAAGGCATTAGACTCCTCATACCTGTTTTGTCATTCAATAAAGTTATAAACTAACCTTTTATCTCTGAAGACAGACACAAAATGCTGGAGTAACTCAGCGGGACAGGCAACATCTCTGGAGAGAAGGAATGGGTGACGTTTCGGGTCAAGACCCTTCTTCAGACTGACGTTTCGGGTCGAGACCAGACTGAGAGTCAGGGGAGAGACAGAGACAGATGGAACAGCTTAAACTAATGTACCGCATGTGTCCTTCAGTCCACAAAGCATCCAGGGAATTTAAGTTCAGTAAATTAAATACATTATTTGGAACAGAAAGCTAACATCAATAATAGTAACTCGTGGTTTGCCATAAAATCCCATCAGTTTAATTAACATAGTTCAGGAAATTAAATCTGCTGTTCTCAGCCAATCTGTCACTACCCAAACTGGCCAATGTGCAATTCCCAAAACTAAGATAAGGATGTTGAATTTTAAAAAGCAGCTTAGTTCCATCAAAGTCTCCATCAGAAATAAAAAAATATTAAAACAAAACATGCCTTGGAATGCCCAGCCCACTTGAGTATTCATTCAGAAAGAGGGTGGCCTTGGGATTCCAAACGTTATTTCAAGATGCATATATCTCATGGTCAAACATGGGTATCCTTCTGCTAATTACCACCCAAAGTTTACCCTGACTATTACCAATAAGCCTAGCATCTCTGTGTAGAAACAAACTGCAGATGCTGGTTTAAATCGAAGATAGACACAAAACGCTGGAGTAGCTCAGCAGGACAGGCAACATCTCTGGAGAGAAGAAATGGGTGACGTTTCGGGTCGGGACTAAAGAAGGGTCTCAGCCCGAAACGTCACCCATTCCTTCTCTCCAGAGATGCTGCCTGTCCCACTGAGTTACTCTAGCTTTTGTGTCCAGCCTAGCATCTTTTGTAGGAAAGCTATTGGAGAATATTCTGAGGGATAAGATATACATGCATTTGGATAGGCAGGGGGTGATTAGGGGTAATGAGCATGGATTTGTGTGAGGGATCTAGGAGTAGAAGTACATACTGTAGTTCCCTGAATGCAGCATTGCTGGTAGATAGGATGGTGAAGTAGGCTTTTGGTACACCTCTATTGAAAAGGTTTTTAGATAGGCACATGGTTATGCTGGGAATAAGTTGGCATCATGTTTGGCTGGACATTGGGGGTGCTGAAGGGCCTGTTACTATACTGTACCTTTCTATCAACACAAAATGCTGGAGTAACTCATCAGGACAGGCAGCATCTCTGGAGAGAAGGGATGGGTGACGTTTTGGGTCTCGACCTGAAACGTTACCCATTCCTTCTCTCCAGACATGCTGCCTGTCCTGATGAGTTACTCCACCATTTTGTGTCTGCCTTCGGTTGAAACCAGCATCAGCAGTTCCTTCCTGCACAGAAAACCAAGCGTTCTGAAGGGCAGGCGTGGCATGTTTTAAAGATGCTTATGCAATCTCTCAAACAAGTGATGAGGTTAAAGCTCTAATGTTCTGTTACATCCAGTCATCCAGGCAATTGAAAAAATATATAGACAAGTAATTGGAATAAAAAGCTTTTCAAACACTGAGAAAGTGAAATTATTTTTAGATCTGCTGCTTTCCGTGTGACACGCACTTTCCCACTGTGCAAGGAGATGAGGAGTTTCAAGGTGTTGACTTAATGATAATAAAGGAGCAATGATGCAGGAGGAGCTGACTTTTACCTACTGCATCAACGTGGTGATGCTTTACCCTCTAATGCCTGCTACAGAACTTGTCCTTCTAGATGATAGACTTTGTGGGTCTGGAAGATGCTGGTGACATATCCTTGCTAAGTAACTGCATGCCATTTTATGGACAGTCACACACTCGAGCTGTAGCAAATGTTCTGACCGCGATGGAGGGAGTAAATGCTTAAGGCAGCAGATAGGGTAGTGAGGTGCTTAAGAAAGACACGAAATGCTGGAGTAACTCAACAGGTCAGGTAGTATCTTTGGGGAAAATGGATAGGTGACGTCTCAGGTCAAGTCCCTTCTTCAGACTTCATGCTGATTTGATCTTATTGGCTATTATTAGAACTGTACCATCCAAATAAATGAATGACTCAGGGATGATGGAAAGGCTTTGGGAAGTCTACATTTTTGTTACTGCTGAAAAATTCAAATTTCACTGTACCTTAATTGGTACATGTGACAAGAGGGCGGTCACGGTGGCGCAGCGGTAGAGTTGCCGCCTTACAGCGAATGCAGCACCGGAGACTCAGGTTCGATCCCGACTACGGGCGCCGTCTGTACGGAGTTTGTACGTTCTCCCAGTGACCTGCGTGGGTTTTCTCCGAGATCTTCGGTTTCCTCCCACACTCCAAAGACGTACAGGTATGTAGGTTAATTGGCTGGGCAAATGTAAAAGTTGTCCCTCGTGTGTGTAGGATAGTGTTAGTGTGCGGGGATTGCTGGGCGGCGCGGACCCGGTGGGCCGAAGGGCCTGTTTCCGCGCTGTATCTCTAAATCTAAATCTAAAAACTGACCTTGAAACCTTGAATATCCATATGCTAATATGTTAACCTGGCCATAGGCATTTATCTAGTGAACCCAGTTAAGGCCCTGTCCTAGTTAGGCGTTTTTTAAGACAAGTGCCGATGACTGTCACAGTCGTAGCAGGTCGCCGAAATACCGGTGACCGGACCCCCCCTACAACAAGGTCTACGACAAGCTACAACAACCTACCACCTAGTCAACGTCAAGCTACGGCAAGCTACCGACAACCGGCGACCCAATCGTCGCACGTAGATCGTTCACCTACGATCGCACCTACGACAACCTCGACAACACCTACGACAACTTACCACCACAGAGGTGACAACCTACGACAACCGAAGTCAACCTACGTCCGCCCGCGACGGGCTACGACAAACTATGACACTGAAGACTGAAGACAACTGAAGACAATTCATGTTTCACCCACTTTCCCTGTAAAAGGGGGTGTGTGGTAGGGTTTCCAATCATTCTGCATCATGACTATTTGAAAGTGATGCCATGAGAAGCTACTCTGAAATACAATAACTTCATACATTAATTTTCCGTCAAAATGTCAAGAATTTCCTTTATTGATATACAAACAATTTTTTTTAAAGTTTGGTAAGAACATACAGCAGTGCATACAAGAATATTGTAATCAAAATCAGAATCAGAATAACCTTTATTGCCATCCAAAATAAACAAGTCTTTTGAACGAAAATCCAGTACCCACAGTCCAACAGTAATAAAAATAAAGCAATTACACACACAATCACAAACCAACACAAAACAAAAAAGAAACATCCATCACAGTGAGTCTCCTCCAGTCACCTCCTCACTGTGATGGAAGGCCAGAATGTCTTTTCTCTTCCCCTGCCGTCCTCTCCCGCGGTCAGGCTGTTGAAGTTGCCACGTCGGAGCGGTCGTGGCTCCCGACATTGAAGCCCCCGCCGGGCGGAGAAAATCCCGTGGCCTATTTCAGGCCGCGCCGGACGGTGAAAGGTCCACGGTGGGCCGACCCAAGCCCCGCGATTCGGGGCGGGCAAAGACGCTGCCGCTGCCGGAGCTCCCGATGTCGGCCCCCACCCAGGGGCCTGTGGGCTTCCGAAATCCATGCGGCCCGCAGCAGAAGCCTCCGAGGCCTTCGAAGGCGAGTCGCAGCCGCACTTGCAGCGCCACCACAGCCTCCGAAGACAGCCAGCTCCACCGGTGGTCAGTACAGTCCGGTCCGCGAGCCCCAGGTGGTCCCAGCTGGAGGCCACCAGCTCCAGGTGTTTGGCCGATGGTAGGCCGCAGTGGGAACAGAGATACCACCCAGAAACAAAGGTCGGGTCTCCATTCGGAAGAGACAATTTTACACTTCCCCCCACACACAGCACACAACCACAAAAACACTACATCACATCTAAACACTACAATTAAGATAAAAAAACAACAAAAAAACACAAAAGACAAACGGACTGCAGGCCTAATAAACTTCAATAAATTTCAATAAACTTCAAACTTTAGAATTCAAACTTTAAACAGAATACAAGTGCAAGAGCACACAAAACCTAACATCATTTATGGACACATTACACTGATGGATGATCAGATCACGTCCACACTTGGAATTCACCGAAGTCAGCACCGGCGACAACCATAAGGGCCTGTCCCAGTTCGGCGATTTTTAAGGTGACTGCCGGCGACTAGCCTATCACCACACGTTCACCGGTGTGTCGCAGGGTGTCGCGGGCACGGTCGTGAGTCGTCTCCAATGAGTCGTAGCAGTTCTTGGGTCGTCGTGGAAATTTCAATCTGTTCTAAATTTTTCGGCGACAGCTGGCTTGACTCCAATGATCGTAGCTTGTCATCTCCTGTCGTGGGCGCTGTCGTAGGTTGTCGCCAGGTTGTCACCAAGTGACTTTAGTTGTCACCAGTGCTGATCCACCTTTTAGATTGGGAGGAGTTGGCTGTGACTAACGGCTGCGGCTCTCTGGCAGTCTGTTGTCTTTTTTTCTTTTTTTTTGTTTGTGTCGGTGTTGGGATGGTTTTTGTTTCTGTTTTTGGCTGTGTATGTGTGGTGGGGGGGTGGGGTGGGGTGGGGTGGGGTGGGGTGGGGGTGGGGGTGGGGTGGGTGGGGTGGGGGTGGGGGAAGACCTTTCTTTTATTAGGTCTCTTCCCCGGGGCGCAGGTCGCCCGCGGGGCCTTTCATCGCCCGGCGCGGCTCGGCTGCGGGACTTAACATCGCCGGCACTGCTCGGCCGCGGGACGTTTCAGTGCCCGGTGCGGCTCGGCCGCTGGACTTAACATCGCCCGGTGCGGCCGCGGGACGTTTCAGTGCCCGGCGCGGCTTGGCCGCTGGACTTAACATCGCCAGCGCGGCTCGGCCGCGGGACGTTTCAGTGCCCGGTGCGGCTCGGCCGCTGGACTTAACATTGCCCGGTGCGGCCGCGGGACGTTTCAGTGCCCGGTGCGGCTCGGCCGCTGGACTTAACATCGCCCGGTGCGGCCGCGGGACGTTTCAGTGCCCGGCGCGGCTTGGCCGCTGGACTTAACATCGCCAGCGCGGCTCGGCCGCGGGACGTTTCAGTGCCCGGTGCGGCTCGGCCGCTGGACTTAACATTGCCCGGTGCGGCCGCGGGACGTTTCAGTGCCCGGTGCAGCTCGGCCGCGGGACGTTTCAGTGCCCGGTGCGGCTCGGCCGCGGGACGTTTCAGTGCCCGGTGCGGCTCGGCCGCGGGACGTTTCAGTGCCCGGTGCGGCTCGGCCGCAGGACGTTTCGGTGCCCGGTGCGGCTCGGCCGCTGGACTTAACATCGCCCGGTGTGGCCGTGGGACTTTTCGGTGCCCGGGGCGGCTCGGCCGCGGGGCCTTCCATCCCCTTGCGGGGGCTGTGCGTGTCGTTTGCCTCAGTAGGGGTCGAGCTGCCTGTCCGTGGGTGCGGGGGGAAGAGAGTGGAAGTTTTGTTGCCTCCATCACAGTGAGGGGGTGTTTGGAGTCACTGTGATGGATGTTTGTGTTGGGGTTAGGTGTCCTGGGTTCTTTTCTTTTTTTGCTGTGTTTTGTGTGACTGCTGAGTGACAATAAAGTGTTGTTATGTTATGTTATGTTATAAGAATTTTGTTTGTTTGATTAAAGTAAATTTTGGACATTTTGACCAAAGATTGATGTTTGATGATTTTGTATTTCAGAGTACTTAAGGATTTCTATTACAGTGGGTTTATAGTAGATGTCAGTCACTAGTCTGTCTCCTGTGTTTTCTATTACAGTGGGTTTATAGTAGTATTACAGAGTAGTTTCTCATGGCATTTCTTTCAAATATTTTAATTTCATTTATTTTGACCAATAAAACAAACACAAACACAAGCAGTGCACTGCATTGAAAAGTGAACTCTTTTAATTTATTTTGACATTGCGCTGCATTGGGTCTCTTCAGCGACAAGAGCTTCAACCACACAGACCTCTTCTTAGGCTTCCTCTTCCCCATTCTTCTTGTCCTTCTGTCTTGCAGAATTTTAAGCATGAGGGCCGCTGCAAGCAGCAGGGCTTGCATTTGATGTAAGAGCAATGCCATCATATGTTGCTTCCTGGCAGTCATGATGCTGAATGATCGGAGACCCTACCCACAACCCATTTCTGTGCCAAAATTACGTGAAATGGCTACCCCCGTTGTCATCAGTTGTGACCTGACAGGGTCGCAGCTTGTCGAGGTTGTCGTAGCTTGTCGTGGCCGCTGTCGTAGGTGAACATCCTGGGTCGCGACGACTGGGTCGCCGGTTGTTGGTAGCTTGCCGTCGCCTAGGTGGTAGGTTGTCGTAGTTTGTCGTAGGCATTGTCGTAGGGTGAGTCGTAGACATTGTCGTAGGCTTAAAAAAATCAAAGGTTTTTCGTCGATCTGCTACGACTTTGACAGTCGCCGCCAATCGCCTTATAAATCGCGGAAAGTGGGGCAGGCCCTTTAATCACCTGGCGACAACCAGGCGACAACCTGGCGACAACCTGGCGACAACCTGGCGACAACCAGGCGACAACCTACGACAGCGCCCACGTCAGGAGACGTCAAGCAACGCTCATTGGCGTCAAACCCACTATCGTCGTCAAATTTCAAGCCTTCACCAAATCCAGAGGCGACCAGAAAAACGCTACGACTCTTTGGAGACGACTCACGACCGTGCCCGCGACACCCCGGCGACCGTGCAGCGGCAGCCTAGTCGCCTGTATTCGCCTAAAACATCGCCGAACTGGGACAGGGCCTTTACTCTCTCACAGCTGATGGTCCCCACGCTTTCTCCATCGCTGCTCCCACCCTATGGAACTCACTACCCCAAACCATTAGAGACTCCTCCACACTCACCACATTCAAAACATCACTGAAGTCTCACCTGTTCAGTACTGCCTTCAACCACTGAAGGTCACCTCACCTTCTGTCTCCTTTCTCTGTTCGTTTATTTATTTACTTATTTATCTATTTATTCATTTCCCTATGCTCTCTAAATCTCTGTAAAGCGTCTTTGAGTATATGAAAAGCGCTATATAAATAAAATACATTATTATTATTATTATTATTATTATTATTAATTAAGGTGTTACTCCGATGGTACATTTGGCAAGAAAATTAAATATGTTTAACTTTAATGCAATACATTTGAAAAGCTATCATGCACTATGGTTTCAGAATAAATAATCTTCCATGTATATTAAGCAGTTACAGAGGAATTTCATATATTATGTAAGACGATTATTTTCTAACAAATACCTCAGCATATCTTTTCTTCAAAATCATGTGGCAATCCTGATATTCATTTCAAAGTCAACATTGATATTGTATTTACCTGCAATATTTCTAGTGCCTTATACTAGCATCATTCTTAGACACGGTGAGCTATCTTCCAAAATATCACAGGAGCAAAGAGGTCCTTCTGCAGTTGTACAGGGCCCTAGTGAGACCACACCTGGAGTACTGTGTGCAGTTTTGGTCTCCAAATTTGAGAAAGGATATTCTTGCTATTGAGGGCGTGCAGCGTAGGTTTACTAGGTTAATTCCCGGAATAGCGGGACTGTCATATGTTGAAAGACTGGAGCAACTAGGCTTGTATACACTGGAATTTAGAAGGATGAGAGGAGATCTTATCGAAACGTGTAAGATTATTAAGGGGTTGGACACGTTAGAGGCAGGAAACATGTTCCCAATGTTGGGGAAGTCCACAACAAGGGGGCACAGTTTAAGAATAAGGGGTCGGCCATTTAGAACTGAGATGAGGAAAAACCTTTTTGGTCAGAGAGTTGTGAATCTGTGGAATTCTCTGCCTCAGAAGGCAGTGGAGGCCAATTCAAGAGAGAGCTATATAGAGCTCTTAAGGATAGCGGAGTCAGGGGGTATGGGGAGAAGGCAGGAACGGGGTACTGATTGAGAATGATCATCCATGATCACATTGAATGGCGGTGCTGACTCGAAGGGTCGAATGTTGTCTATTGTCTATAGAATATTGTCTATTGTCTAAAATATGACGACCGTTTTTTTAATACATTTTATTACACTTGGTATCTGACATATTCAGATCAACAATCCTGGTTTAGAGGGATATGGGGCAAATTCAGGCAAGTGACACTAGCCCAGTTATCAAACCTGGTCAGTGTAGACGAATTTGGCTAAAGGTTCCGTTTCTTTTTTTCATACCTACACTGCAATTGAGTCCAGGTTAATTTTGTATTCTCAACAATTTACTAATAAATTGTCGGGTTCATTCTTTCAATATGGAATTGGGACAGGGACTATCACAACGTTTAAGAAACAGTTAGACAGGTACATGGATAGGACAGGTTTGGAGGGATATGGGCCAAGTGCAGGCAAGTGGGACAAGTGCAGCTGGGACATTGTTGACCGGTGTAGGCAAGTTGGAAGGGTAAGGGTCAAACATGGGCAGGTGGGACTAGTGTAGCTGGAATCTGTTGGCCGTTGTGGGCAAGTTGGGCCGAAGGGCCAGTTTCCACACTGCATCACTCTATGACTCAATAGACAATAGACAATAGGTGCAGGAGGAGGCCATTCGGTCCTTTGACTCTATGGATCACTGCTCTGCTGTTACTTCATTCAGAGTTACCATTTTGTTAGCTGCACTTATTGTGGATCAGCAATCTGACTGAAACCAAGTCCTTGTGTCCCATTCGTGATTGAAAAAGCAAGCAGGTTTGTTGCTGCTTCAATCCATTTTGCATCATTAATACATTCACCTCAATGTATAATGGGTACAAATTCATATTCAGTTGTTGGAGTTAAACCTCCCCTGTGTTTATTCACAAAATGCTGGAGTAACTCAACAGGTCAGGCAGCATCTCAGGAGAGAAGGAATGGGTGATGTTTCAGTTCGAGACCCTTCTTCAGACTGATGTCAAGGGGGCAGGACAAAGGAAGGATATAGGTGGAGACAGGAAGATAGAGGGAGAACTGGGAAGAGGGAGGGGAAGAGAGGGACAGAGGAACTATCTAAAGTTGGAGAAGTCAATGATTCATACCGCTGGGCTGCAAGCTGCCCAAGCGAAATATGAGGTGCTGTTCCTCCAATTTCCGGTGGGCCTCACTAGGGCACTGGAGGAGGCCCATGACAGAAAGGTCAGCCTGTGAGTGGGAGGGGGAGTAGAAGTGCTCAGCCACCGGGAGATCAGGTTGGTTGAGGCGGACTGAGCGAAGGTGTTGAGCGAAATGATCGCCGAGCCTGCGTTTGGTTTCGCCGATGTAAAGATGTTGGCATCTAGAGCAGCGGATACAATAGATGAGGTTGGAGGAGGTGCAGGTGAACCTCTGTCTCATCTGGAAAGACTGTTTGGGTCCTTGGATGGAGTTGAGGGGGGAGGTAAAGGGACAGGTGTTGTATCTCCTATTGCTATTTCAGTTCCAGGTGAACGGACCATACCCGAATGAGTTTGAAGTAATCTTTTAGGATGGCACGGTGGTGCAGGGCGGTCACGGTGGTGCAGCGGTAGAGTTGCTTCCTTACAGCGAATGCAGCGCCAAAGACCCGGGTTCCATCCCGACTGTGGGCGCCGTCTGTACAGAGTTTGTACGTTCTCCCCATGACCTGCGTGGGTTTTCTCCGAGATCTTCAGTTTCCACCCACACTCCAAAGACGTACAGGTTTTTCTACGGTTTACCAGGCTTTCCCAGGCTTGGTAAATGTAAAAATTGTCCCTATTGGGTGTAGGATAGCGGGGATCGCTGGTTGGCGCGGACCCGGTGGGCCAAAACGGCCTGTCTCTGTGCCGTATCTCTAAACTAAACTAATCAGTTCCCTCCGCAGGTCCTGTCGAACCTGCATCTATCGTTTATGGCTCCAGTTCAAAGTATCTCCAATTGCCATGGTGTGTTGCAATAGAACTTCTGAATGGAAACATTAACATGTGAATGCGTCACGTTGTATTCTTCTGTGTATTAATTTATGTAAATTTTAAACGAACAATTAAAAGTCCTGCATGGAGAAATCTGGTAAGAATGGATACAGATTCTTCATCAGTCTGGAGTTCTACTCAAAGTAATGTAATTTCAATTTTTATAGAGAAGTAACAAAATGTTAAAATTGTTGCCAAGACAACATCACAGCTTCCTTCTCAATAACAAATTTCTGATTCATTATCCATGAAAACAAAATCTCTTCATTAAGCATAAAATGTTATAATATACCGCAAGGCTCGGTGCTGGGACCGCAGCTATTTGCAATATACATTAATGACTTAGATGAAGGTCTTAAAAGTAACATTAGCAAATTTGCAGATGACACAAAGTTGGGTGGCAATGTGAAGTGTGAGGAAGATGCTATGAGGGTGCAGGGTGACTTGGACAGGTTGTGTGAGTGGGCGGATGCATGGCAGATGCAGTTTAATGTGAATAAATGTGAGGTTATCCAGTTTGGTGGTAAGAACAGGAAGACAGATTATTATCTGAATGGTGTCAAGTTAGGAAAAGGGGAAGTACAACGAGATCTAGGTGTCCTTGTTCATCAGTCACTGAAAGTAAGCATGCAGGTACAGCAGGCAGTGAAGAAAGCTAATGGAATGTTGGCCATAACAGGAGGAGTTAAGTCGAGGAGCAAAGAGGTCGTTCTGCAGTTGTACAGGGCCCTAGTGAGACCACACCTGGAGTATTGTGTGCAGTAATGGTCTCCAAATTTGAGGAAGGACATTCTTGCTATTGAGGGAGTGCAACGTAGGTTCACGAGGTTAATTCCCGGAATGGCGGGACTTTCGTATGTTGAAAAACTGGAGTGACTGGGCTTGTATACTCTGGAATTTAGAAGGATGAGAGGGGATCTTATTGAAACATATAAGATTATTAAGGGATTGGACACACTAGAGGCAGGAAACATGTTCCCGATGTTGGGGGAGTCCAGAACCAGGGGCCACAGTTTAAGAATAAGGGGTAGGCCATTTATAACAGAGATGAGGAAAAACTTTTTCATTCAGAGAGTTGTGAAACTGTGGAATTTTTATTATTGTATATGTTTCTATAAGATCTCCTTCTAAATTCCAGTAAATATAACCCCAGTCTTTCCAATCTTTCCTCATATGACAGTCCCGCCACCCCGGGGATTAACCTTGTGAACCTACGCTGCACTGCCTCAATAGCAAGGATGTCCTTCCTCAAGTTAGGGAACCAAAACTGCACACAGTACTCCAGATGTGGTCTCACCAGGGCCCTGTATCCAAGGTGAAAAGGATTTGTTGCAGAGTGCACCAATGGGATTAACAGGTACAAATATCTGACTGCAGGAAAACATTCAGGTAGTGTTACACCTTATATAATTACATTTTCAGCAATGGAGAATTATGCAAAATATTACTGAGTGTAAATTATAGTCTGCACTTGTGAACTCTGTTCAGCACAGTCTCTATTGTACAGAATGAACCATTACAATAACATGTCACCACACGCCAGGGATTCATTGCAATTATTTTCAAATATGAATCTCATTATGGTTCCAGTAGCACAGACACTGCCACGAGATTTGCAAAAACAAAGCTTTTTTGTACATGTATCAATAATAAACAAATATTAACACAAATTTCATTTCATCATCATTTTATTTTGTACATGTTAAAAGACATCAATTAAAAAACAAAATAAAAAAAAAACAAAAAAAACAGAAGAAATACAAAGAATTTCATCCATTACTTAACGTCTTTACATGTCTTTACGTCTTTAACGTCTTTACTTTACATGTGCGAAAAGGAGTAGGAAGAAGTGTAAACTTATTTAATCCTACCCCCATTCCCTAATCAATATTTATCGAGAATTATCTATAATAACTAATATTTAAAATACATATATAACTACATATATACTCACCCCTACAATCGTATGAATATACCTATTTACACAATAATGTCTATATTAACTACATCTGATATATATACATACATTAGGCCAATCATATATATACATATACCCGACCATTTACATACAAAATATAAATACAAATATAGTCACCCACCCATATAATAAGTCAGATATTAATACAAAAATACTCACAGATATACTTATTTAAATAATGATGTGTTATTATATGTAGACCCCTGGTGACTGTTAATCCCCCTCCTCACAAATAGTTCGGCTGGCACAGCAAAACTACAGGTTTACGGGATATCGAGGACAATTATCTTACCACATGGCTCTTGGCATCTGTGCACAAACTAAGCATGTAAGGGCATTGTGTATGCATTGAGTTCATCCTGTCACCTGTGGCCTGTACTGGACTAATGATTCTATTAAAGATAGACGCAAAATGCTGGAGTATTTTGTGTCTATCTTTGTGTATTCAGTGGGACAGGCAGCATCTCTGGATAGAAGCAATGGGTGACCTTTCATGTCGAGACCCTTCATCAGACTGTCAGGGGAGAGGGAGATACAGATATAAGGAAGTGTAAGGTGAGAAATCGAGACAAAGGGGATGGAGATCAAGGAAAATGTGGAATAGATCATTGTTCACTACTTGGGCTGTCCTGAGTGGCTTTGCAATGGTCTGTAGAGCAAGTGGAATGATTTGCTGTGGTTTCTCACGGTTATGTGATGTCAGTTAGCAGTCGCTGCAGGGTGAGAGGTGGGGTGGGGAGTGTAGGGGCGGTAGGGGGAAGGATAGGAAGCAACAAGTGGGTTGAGGAAATAAATACCTTCAAACAAAGGAAATAAAAACAATGGGAGTCACATTTTGGCGGGGCAACTCATCACAGTATGCTATCATTGTACAGAAACCCAATTATCCTATTCAAAAACAGTTCCCATATTACCTTTCTCTCTGATTATGACAATCACAGCAACCTCAAAGATAAATTGAAAGCCAACACAAAGTCAATTTCAAACCAGCCTCGTGTATCTATTTAAGTTAAATTCAACCGTTCTTGTTCATTGTTATAATTCCCTTATTTCCCATGACTGCTCTTGTGTTCCAACATCGATACCGTTGTGTTTGCAGCACAACAAAAAATAGACCACTGCCTTCCACTGCAGAAGTTGTAAGTGATCTTGCAGGATGGCTTTGAACAGCTCTGGGGCTAGAACCCCCAGTATTAAGCCATACCTTCCCATCGTCAACACCAGCAGTCGAGGCTGGTTGATTCACAGACAAACCTGAAGGGACACTGACAAAGAGACAGTGTTAGAAAATAACTGCAGATGCTGGTACAAATCGAAGGTATTTATTTACAAAATGCTGGAGTAACTCAGCAGGTCAGGCAGCATCTCGGGAGAGAAGGAATGGGTGACATTTCGGGTCTGAAGAAGGGTCTCGACACGAAACGTCACCCATTCCTTCTCTCCTGAGATGCTGCCCGACCCGCTGAGTTACTCCAGCATTTTGTGAAAAGAGACAGTGTTAGGACACTGAGGTCTGTTTATAGAATACTCCTGCCCAAACTCAGAGTTAACTTGCACACTTTACCAAATGCTTCTGTATTTGAGCCGGTGGTGGAGAACGGGATGTGGCACGTTGGCGCAGCGGTAGAGTTGCTGCTTTACAGCACGAGAGATCCAGGTTCGATCCTGGCTATTGGTTCTGTCTGCACGGATTTGCACATTCTCCCAGTGACCGCCTGAGCTTTCTCCGGATGCTCCTGTTTCCTCCCACGCTCCAAAGATGTAGAGGTTTGCAGGCTACTTTGCCTCTGCAAATTGTAAATTGTCCCGAATGCGCAGGATAGTGCTGGTAGACAGGGTGATCGCTGGTCAGCACAGACTCGGTAGGCCAAAGGGCCTGTTTCCGCACTGTATCTCTGAAGTAAACTCGAAAGTCTAAACAATGGCAAATATGAATCTTGGTGTGCTTTCATCTACATCATCTTCTTGTCAGATTATTAAGGGGTTGGACACGTTAGAGGCAGGAAACATGTTCCCAATGTTGGGGGAGTCCAGAACAAGGGGCCACAGTTTAAGAATAAGAGGTAGGCCATTTAGAACTGAGATGAGGAAAAACGTTTTCAGTCAGAGAGTTGTGAATCTGTGGAATTCTCTGCCTCAGAAGGCAGCGGAGGCCAATTCTCTGAATGCATTCAAGAGAGAGCTAGATAGAGCTCTTAAGGATAGTGGAGTCAGGGGGTATGGGGAGAAGGCAGGAACGGGGTACTGATTGAGAATGATCAGCCATGATCACATTGAATGGCGGTGCTGGCTCGAAGGGCCGAATGGCCTCCTCCTGCACCTATTGTCTATTGTCTATTGTCTATAAACCACTACTTGCGTAAACCACCGTTATTTAACCACTGCTATGGTACCTGGGAGGCAAAAGTCACTGTTTAGGCGAAAAAGTAATGATTGAAACCCAGAACTGTTACAAGCATTAGTTCTATTTATTATTTGTCGCCGGTGGAAGGACAGAGATTGTGTGTGTTCCATTTTTATTATTATTATTCCTTTTTTCCAATTTGTCCCTAGCTGGTTATAAACCAATGTTATTGATAATTGATTACGTACATTCTGTCTATTCCCACCAGGGTCGACATGTAATAAGGGGTAAAGGGATGGTTTAACCATGCAATATAAAAATGGGTTTATATACAGTTCTGGGCTGTCTCATAATATTCACCAGAGACCATATTCAGTGTCTCTGAGTCAGAACAGTGGCCCAAATATTCAGAAGTCTTGTGCTTCCAGCTACAACTGCCTCAAGGTAGACTCAAAATGCTGGAGTAACTCAGCAGGTCAGGCAGGATCTCTGGAGGAAAGGAATGGGTGACGTTTCGGGTAGAGACCCTTCTTCAGGCTGAGAGTCAGGGGAAAGGAAAACGAGGGATATAGGCAGTGACATAGAGAGATATGGAACAAATGAATGAAAGATATGCAAAATAGTAACGATGATAAAGGAAACTGTAAGAAAATAACTGCAGATGATGGTACAAATCGAAGGTATTTATTCACAACATGCTGGAGTAACTCAGCAGGTCAGGCAGCATCTCAGGAGAGAAGGAATGGGCGACGTTTCGGGTCGAGACCCTTCTTCAGACTGATGTCAGGGGGGCGGGACAAAGGAAGGATATAGGTGGAGACAGGAAGACAGTGGGAGATCTGGGAAGGGGGAGGGAAAGAGATAAAGGACCATGTTAGCTGTGATCTAGGTGAAAACGGGTTTTAGACAATGAGACTCAACCAGATGACATTGAAGCTGGTACGATCTGGGTGGGGGAGGGATGAAGAGAGGGGAGATGAAAGGGTTACTTGAATGAAATTAGAGAAATCAATATTCATACCACTGGGTTGTAAGCTGCCCAAGCAAAATATGAGATGCTGTTCCTCCAATTGGCGATTGGCCTCACTCTGACAATGGAGGAGGCCTAGGACAGAAAGATCAGTGTGGAAATAGGAAGGTGTAGCGACCATAGAGAATGGTCCAGGTCGTCGAACCCTCAGATTGGCCAGCGAGGTCACGTGTGAACGCGACCATGGGGATTGGTCCAGGGAGCGACATCGCTGATTGGCCAGCGTGGTCATGTGCGCTTTTGGCGCCCAAAATGTTCAGTTCGGCGAAGTCTTCAAGGAAGACAGTAAGTTTTTGATGGTTGTCCTTTACCTTGTTGTTTAACTTTGTATTCGAATATTGCGGCTGCAATAAACTTCTTCTACAACCAACAAGTTTTCGGACTCGCCATAAAGGGGAATTAAAGTGTTCGTTACTCATTCTACTTATAGAGTCATAGAGTCATACAACTTGCCCATGGCGACCAACAGACCCCATCTGCACCAGTCCCACCTGCTTGCATTTGGCCCATATCCCTCTAAACCTGTCCTATCCATTTACCTGTCCAAATATTTCTTAAACATTGTAATAGTCCCTGCCTCAACTACCTCCTCCGGCAGCTTGGTCCATACACCCACCACCCTTTGTGTAAAAAAGGTTGTCTCTCAGGTTCCTATTAAATCTTTCACCCCCTCACCTTAAATATCCTCTGATTCTTGATTTCCCATCTCTAGGTCAAATACTTTGCTCATTTCCCCTATCTAATCCTTCCATGACCTTAAGCACCCCTACAAGATCACTCCTCATCCTCCTGCGCTCCAATTTATATATTTTTCCACTGCAATGTTGTACCATTCTGCTGTTTTGTTGACGTCATTATTGCTGTACATATGCTGCTTGCACAATGAGCTTTATGTGAACAAGGAACTTCATTGCACCCTGGTGCCTATGACAACAAACTTACCTGAATCTAATGTACCTTCATGACTATGTGTCCCAAACGTTTGGTAAATCTGGAACCCTCAATCTATGCAAGAAAGGTTCTCATGATCTTTTAAACGTTTCTATCATCTTGTTTACTCCTTGAATATCAATGGCAGACACAAAATGCTCCGCCTGGTAGCGGTTAGGGAGGGTCAGGGATAGGGTTGACAACTGTGTGCAGTTTTGGTCTCCAAATTTGAGGAAGGATATTCTTGATATTGAGGGCGTGCAGCGTAGGTTTACTAGATTAATTCCCGGAATGGCGGGACTGTCATATGTTGAAAGACTGGAGCGACTAGGCTTGTATACACTGGAATTTAGAAGGATGAGAGGGGATCTTATCGAAACGTATAAGATTATTAAGGGGTTGGACACGTTAGAGGCAGGAAACATGTTCCCAATGTTGGGGGAGTCGAGAAGCAGGGGCCACAGTTTAAGAATAAGGGGTAGGCCATTTAGAACGGAGATGAGGAAAAACTTTTTCAGTCAGAGAGTTGTAAATCTGTGGAATTGTCTGCCTCAGAAGGCAGTGGAGGCCAATTCTCTGAATGCATTCAAGAGAGAGCTAGATAGAGCTCTTAAGGATAGCGGAGTCAGGGGGTATGGGGAGAAGGCAAGAACAAGGTACTGATTGAGAATGATCAGCCATGATCACATTGAATGGTGGTGCTGGCTCGAAGGGCCGAATGGCCTCCTCCTGCACCTATTGTCTATTGTCTATTGTCTATTTCTAACTACCAAATAAGGGACAAAAGGTGACGTCACCGCCCGCACCCCAAGTGGCCTCATCCAGCCAGCAGCCACATGCTCCCACTCCACTAATGGCGGCCGTCCGGGCCGGGAGACGGGTTGCTCTGCAACCTCCATTAGGCGAAACACTATTAGCCTACACTGTCCGGGCCTACAGCGGCCCCTGGGCCTACAGTGTCTGGGCCTACAGCGCCCCCCGGGCCTACAGTGTCTGGGCCTACAGCGCCCCCCGGGCCTACAGTGTCTGGGCCTACAGCGCCCCCCGGGCCCACAGTGTCTGGGCCTACAGCGCCCCCCGGGCCTACAGTGTCTGGGCCTACAGCGCCCCCTGGGCCTACAGTGTCTGGGCCTACAGCGCCCCCCGGGCCTACAGTGTCTGGGCCTACAGCGCCCCCCGGGCCTACAGTGTCTGGGCCTACAGCGCCCCCCGGGCCTACAGTGGCCCATGGACCTACAGCGCCCCCCGGGCCTACACTGTCCGGGCCTACAGTGGCCCATGGACCTACAGCGCCCCCCCGGGCCTACAGTGTCTGGGCCTACAGCGCCCCCCCCGGGCCTACACTGTCCGAGCCTACAGTGGCCCATGGACCTACAGTGCCCCCCGGGCCTACAGTGTCTGGGCCTACAGCGCCCCCCGGGCCTACAGTGTCTGGGCCTACAGCGCCCCCCGGGCCTAATATGGGACAAGGTCTGTCCCGTACAAGACAAACAAATTTAGCCCAATATATGGGATGTCCCGGCTAATACGGGACAGTTGGCAACCCTAGATGGGGGTGACATTTGGCATCAGTAGGGCCGGCATGCAAGCGGCCGAGGTTGGGGTGAAGTTTGGAGCTGGTGGGCCTGGACGGTGAGTGTGCGGGAACGTGGTGAGGGCCGGTAGCAGAGGCAGCCTTGGTGATCTCAGTCTGTGAGCAGCCAGGGATGTGGGGGGGGCATTGGCTCTGCATCTTCTGGCGGTATCACCAGGTGGCGCCACCAGCAATGGCTGCCTCGCCAACAATCTGGCTGTCCTTTCTTCTGTTTGTTATTTTAGTTTGTGTTAAATTATGTTTTAGTGCTCTTTGGTTTGTTTTATGTGGACCTGGGTGGGGTGGGGGGGGGGGGGGGGGGGGGGTTGGGGGAAACTTTTTTTCAATCTCTTACCTCGACGGAGATGCGATTTTTTTCCGTATCCAATCTCAGGCCCCCACTGCGGTCGAACATCGTGGAGTTGGCGGACTTTCCTGGAGACAGACGGGCGCTCCACGCCATGGGAGTCTGCGGGAGTTGAACATCGTGGAGCTTGCGATCCCTTTGCTGGGGTTCGAAGCTCCAAACACGGGGCCTGTGGACTTTAACATCGTGAAGCCCCCGGTCTCTGGTAAGAAGAGGCCAATTTGGGATCTCCATGCCGCGAAGAGAGTTTTAACTGTCCCGACGCGGGAGTTTTGTTCATCCATTTGTCCTCTTTCCTTTCCTTTCAGTCACACAATTACTGTGTGGTAAGTGAATGAGTGGAGTAATGCGTGCACACTCTCGCCCTCCCTGAGTACTATCTGAGCTGGACATGTGGGTTCAACCTAGGATTGTCAACGTTCACACTCCCAAATAAGGGACAAAAGGTGACGTCACCGCCCCGCGCCCCACATGACCTCACCTAGTCAACGGCCACGTGATCTCACTCCACCAATGGCGGCTGCCCAGACCGGGAGTCGGGTTGCTACGCAACCTCCATTAGGAGTGTCTGGGCCTACACTGTCCAGGACTACAGCGGCCCCCGGAGCTAAAGTGTCCGGGCCTACTTCCACAAAATTGTGCATGCATTAGGGCGGTCACGGTGGCGCAGCGGTAGAGTTATAGACAATAGACAATAGGTGCAGGAGGAAGCCATTCGGCTCTTCGAGCCAGCACCACCATTCAATGTGATCATGGCTGATCATTCTCAATCAGTACCCCGTTCCTGCCTTCTCCCCATACCCCCTGACTCCGCTATCCTTAAGAGCTCTATCAAGTTGCTGCCTTACTGCGAATGCAGTGCCGGAGACCCGGGTTCGATCCCGACTACGGGCACTTGTCTGTAAGGAGTTTGTACGTTCTCCCCGTGACCTGCGTGGGTTTTCTCAGAGATCTTCGGTTTCCTCCCACACTCCAAAGACGTACAGGTAGGTTGATTGGCTTGGTAAATGTAAAAATTGTTCCTAGTGTGTGTGGGATAGTGTTAATGTGCAGGGATCGCTGGTCGGCGTGGAACCGGTGGGACGAAGGGCCTGCTTCAGCGCTGTATCTCCAAACTAAACTAAACTAATCTTGGTGTTGTCTGCACTTGGCTAGTCACCTACTTAATATTGATCCTTAAACTTCCTACTTATAATATTACTCCTTCCATCACAACACAAGCACGTGTGTTATTCACGATCATAATTATGTGATATGGCTCGGTCCTCCTTGCGGCAAACCCCATCTGTTCAGGGGGTGTCCGGGTGATGACGACTCTCTCTCTCCCTCACTGAGGCGCTTTTCGAAACAAAAAAAGACACAAAATGTTGGAGTAACTCAGCGGGTCAGGCAACATCTCTGGAGAACATGGATAGGCGACGTTCCAGATCGAGCCCCTTCCTCAGACTGATTGTGGAGGGGGGAAGAAAGCTGGAAGAGAGGTGGGAGAAGGTCAAAGCCTGGCAAGTGATAGTTGGATTGAGCTGGTGGTGATGGGTTGGGCGAGAGTGGGGGGAGGGATGGGGGAAGCTGATATTGATGTCTCCACTGAGTTCTAGTTCTAGATCTAGATCGCATATTGATGTCTCCACTGAGTTCCAGTTCTAGATCGAGACCTCATATTGCCTGTCAACCCTTCGCTTACTAATGCAGCCCCTTAAATTGCTAATCCAGCTGAGCTACATATTGTCATAAGTTATAGGATCAGAATAAGGCCATTCAGCCCATCAAGTCTACTCTGCCATTCAATCATGACTGATCTACCTATCCCTGCTAACCCCATTCTCCTGCCTTCTCCCCATAACCCCTGACATCCGCACTAATCACAAATCTATTTATCTCTGCCTTAAATATATCCATAGACACGGCCTCCACAGCCTTCTGTGGCAATGAATTCCACAGATTCACCACCTTCATATATCATCATATCATATATATACAGCCGGAAACAGGCCTTTTCGGCCCTCCAAGTCCGTGCCGCCCAGCGATCCCCGTACATTAACACTATCCTACACCCACTAGGGACAATTTTTACATTTACCCAGCCAATTAACCTACATACCTGTACGTCTTTGGAGTGTGGGAGGAAACCGAAGATCTCGGAGAAAACCCACGCAGGTCACGGGGAGAACGTACAAACTCCTTACAGTACAGCACCCGTAGTCAGGATCGAACCTGAGTCTCCGGCGCTGCATTCGCTGTAAAGCAGCAACTCTACCGCTGCGCTACCGCTATTGTTTGATCTAATCTTGGTTAGACACAAAATGCTGGAGTAACTCAGCGGGTCAGGCAGCATCTCTGGACCCTTCTTCAGTCTGAAGGAGGGTCTTGACCTGAAACGTTACCCATTCCTTCTCTCCAGAGATGCTGCCTGACCCACTGAGTTATTCCAGCATTTTGTGCCTACCTTTGGTTTAAACCAGCATCTGCAGCTTTCTTTCCTACACTAGTTGGTCAGAACCCATATCCTCTCCCCTTTCTTCATTCACATTCGTACATGTACTTGTACCATTCATCATCAGCACCACCTCTCTTGCCCTTAGGCGCTATCACCTGTGCTTCCACATTTTATTCGCTCCGATGTTTCCTTCACTACTTGTGTCACATTTCCTGCTGTTGCATTAAGTCCACTGCATATTTCCTAACCACACCTCTCAGCATTCCTGTCTCAGCAACCTTCTTGGAATTATCCCTTCAGGCAGATTTGCAGACGATTAATTTTTATCTCTCCTCAGTGCTCACCCGTTTCTGTCCAAAACCTGTTTAAATCCCAACATTGGAGCAGTGTATCTCTATCGTGCACCACAGAGGTTGCTAAGCCTAATGCAACATGTCAAAACTCACACAGCGTTCACACACTTGAAACTAAAGATAATTTGCTCTCAAGGCAAAACACAAGGCAATGTCAAAGAGAATCACCCTCACACCTCTCAGAGAACACCCTTCACAAATCTTCAAGGTTTTAACATGAAGGAACTTTTGAAGGTTCCAAATGTTCCCAATGTTGGGGGAGTCCAGAACCAGGGGCCACAGTCTAAGAATATAGGGGAGGCCATTTAAAACTGAGGTGAGAAAAAACTTTTTCACCCAGAGAGTTGTGAATTTGTGGAATTCTCTGCCACAGAGGGCAGTGGAGGCCAATTCACTGGATGGATTTAAAAGAGAGTAAGATAGAGCTCTAGGAGCTAGCGGAATCAAGGGGCATGGGGAGAAGGCAGGCACGGGTTACTGATTGTGGATGATCAGCCATGATCACAATCAATGGTGGTGCTGGCTTGAAGGGCCAAATGGCCTCCTCCTGCACCTATTTATTAAAATAAATAAAAATAAGGCATTGAATATTCAAAGACCAACAATTTAGAACCACACCTAATTTAGTTTAGTTTAGAGATACAGTGTGGAAACGGACCCCTCCACCCACCAAGTCCGCACCGACCAGCGATCCCCGCACTTTAACACTGTCTTACGCACACCAGGAACAATTTTTACATTTACCCGGCCAGTTTACCTACAAACCTGTACGTCTTTGGAGTGTGGGAGGAAACCGAAGATCTCGGAGAAAACCCACGCAGGTCACGGGAAGAACGAACAAACTCCGTACAGACGGCGCCCGTAGTCGGGATCGAACCCGGGTCTCCGGTGCTGCAAGCGCTGTAAGGCAACAACTCTACCGCTGTGCCACCGTGTTATTTCAATCATTTTCAGCTTCCCCACAAAGGGTCAAAGTCAATCATAAATCCATTAGTTAAAAGAAAATATCTGCAATTAAAACCTTAATCCTTTTTTACTTCAAAATTCCTTCTTAAGACTCAGTTTATGGACTAAGAGCAATCGTCTAATGTACAGTTAAGACTATAATAATAATAATAATAATAATAATAATAAACATTTATTTTTTATAGCGCTTTTCCAAATGCTCAAAGACGCTTTACAAAAACAGTCATGACATAAAAACAAACAGACGAACTGTCCTGACGGAGAAGCGGCGAACAAATAGCGCCAGCGTCCTCTCACGTCAGGGTCCGGCAGTAGACAATAAAGAACACAAGACACACAATTACAATTTTTAACACAACCAGCCATCACAGTGATTGCTCCAGGCACACCCTCACTGTGATGGAAGGCAAAGAAAAGTCTTATCTCCTCCTCATTCTTCTCCCGTGGTGCCACGAGGCGATCGAGGCTCCCGATTTTAGAAGCCCCCACCGGGCGATGGAAAGTCCCAGGGCCGAGCCGAGCAGGACGATGAAGGTCCTGAGCCCCCACCGGGCGATGGAAAGTGCCGTGTCCAGGCCACGCAGGGCGATGAAGGGCCTGCGAGCGGGTCGATCAAACCTCGCGCTTCGGGGCGGTCGAAGCTACTACGGCCGGAGCTCCCGAAAGCCGGTCGCCAGCCAGGGACCTGCGAACTCCCGATGTTGCGGTCTGCGGGGCCCACGGCCACAGCCTCCGAGATGGTAATTCCAGGCCCTGCGACCGGAGTCTTCAAGTTCGATCCCAGCTGGAGGCCGCCGACTCCACGGTGTTAGGCCGTAGCGCGAACGGAGACACAACACGGAAAAGGTCGCATCTCCGTTGAGGAGGAGATTGGAAATAAAGGTTTCCCCCACCTCCCCACCACCCCCCACATATACAGAGCTAAAAATAAATCAAAACGTACATTTAAACGATGACAATAGACAAAACAAAAAAAAGACTACAAAGAGTTAACAGCTTCCAGCTCTCACTGTAAGTAACAGACTCGAAAGACAAAGTGCAGACACCTTTTAACGATGTGCCACATTAACATTTAACCAAGCTAACACTTAGTGCTCAGCCACTGTCAATCTTGACTTATTACTCGTCCTCTCTTGTCTGACACAAACATATACTACCGGGCAACCCTAATTAGACTTTACCTTGGTTTACATTTCTGCCAGAATTCAGTCCTCTCGCTTTGATTTCACAGTGGTCAGCTCCTTTGGGAAAACCTGTTTGATTTGGGGGAGTGATGAGTGACTGAGATGCGGCTTATTAGAGTTCAGTCAAGATAAAGGTGCCCTCAATGACACTGCCACCATTACCAGTCTGCTTCTATTATTGATGAGGCACTTCACGGTGTAGGGCTGGCAGCACTGTCTGTTTGGGCTTTGCTGCAGCCTGTTTCTGGTTTCTTTCTTAATACTACATCGACATAGAATCAGAACTCAGGCTCTATCATTTATCATCTTCATACCTTTAAGAAAATAACTGCAGATGCTGGTACAAATCGAAGGTACTTATTCACAAAATGCTGGAGTAACTCAGCAGGTCAGGCAGCATCTCAGGAGAGAAGGAATGGGTGACGTTTCGGGTCGAGACCCTTCTTCAGACTGATGTCAATGAACTTTGTCCCGCCCCCCTGACGTCAGTCTGAAGAAGGGTCTCAATCTTCATACCTTTCCTCTTTTTGCCACCTCTTGCTCTGCTTTGCAGAGGGGTCTTGGGGAATCCACCATAATTTAATTACCCCAACTCTTCTTTGCTGCGTGGTACACCAGGAACCCCTTTGTATCCCACTCCAGCGCTATGTTTTTACTGGCCATTTTCAGGTGAGATTAGTTGTTGATAAGTGGGATAAATATCAAGTCAAGTTTATTTGTCACATACACATACACGATGTGCAGTGAAATGAAAGTGGCAAAGAAAATAACTGCAGATGCTGGTACAAATCGAAGGTATTTATTCACAAAATGCTGGAGTAACTCAGCAGGTCAGGCAGCATCTCAGGAGAGAAGGAATGGGCGACGTTTCGGGTCGAGACCCTTCTTCAGACTGATAAGTGGGAGATCTATTATTAGATTGGCAGAGTTTGCTGTCAATAATCTGCCTGACAAATGAGAGTACAGTGCCACGTATATTTAATCTCACCCGGCCTGACCAGTCGGCACACCAGACACATCAGCAGCAGCTCACCAGACGACTGCCGTTTAACAGGCTCGAGAGTTCACCCCTCCAATCTACTCTCCACGAATTTCACCCCGACTACTAGCGGATTACAATTAGTTTAGGTAGACACAAAATGCTGGAGTAACTCAGCGGGACAGGCAGCATCTCTGGAGAGATGGGTGACGTTTCGGGTCGAGACCCTTCTTCAGACTGATGTCAGGGGAGGGGGCGGGACAAAGATAGAATGTAGTCGGAGACAGTAAGACTGGTGGGAGAACTGGGAAGGGGGAGGGGATAGAGAGGGAAAGCAGGGACTATCTGAAGTTAGAGAAGTCAATGTTCATACTGCTGGAGTGTAAACTACCCAAGCAAAATTTGAGGTGCTGTTCCTCCAATTTGCGCTGGGCCTCACTCTGACAATGGAGGAGGCCCAGGACAGAAAGGTCAGATTGGGAATGGGAGGGGGAGTTGAAGTGCTGAACCACCGGGAGATCAGGTAGGATAAGACGGACTGAGCGGAGGTGTTCAGTGAAACGATCGCCGTGCCTGCGCTTGGTCTCGCCGATGTAGAGAAGTTGACACCTTGAACAGTGGATACAGTAGATGAGGTTGGAGGAGGTGCAGGTGAACCTCTGCCTCACCTGGAAAGACTGGGTCCTTGGATGGAGTTGAGGGGGGAGGTAAAGGGACAGGTCTTGCATCTCCTGCGGTTGCAAGGGAAAGTACATGGGGAGGGTTAGCTTGGGTGGGAAGAGACGAGTTGACCAGGGAGTTTTGGATGAACAGTCTCTGCGGAAAGCAGAAAGGGGTGGAGATGGGAAGATGTGGCCAGTAGTGGGATCCCATTGGACCCCTTACTATTAGTATAGTTTAGTTTAGAGATACATCGCGAAAATAGGCCCTTCGTCCAACAGAGTTCAGGCCTACAAGCGAGTCCCGCACATTAACGCTATCCTACACACACTAGGGACAATTTGGATTTGTACCACGCCAATTAACCTACAAACCTGTACGTCTTTGGAGTGTCGGAGGAAACAGAATATCCCAGAGAAAACCAAACGCGGTCACGGGGAGACATACAAATCCGATACAGACAGCACCCGTAGTCAGGATCGACCCTGGGTCTCTGGCGATGCAAGCCAGTAAGGCAGCAACTCTACCGCTGTGCCACCGTGTCACCCGTTGACTACCACATCACAACACCAATGGTCTTACCTAGAGCACTTGACAATGCACCTGAATCAGATACCTGGGATGGCAGGACTTTCATATGAAGAAAGACTGGATAGACTCGGCTTGTACTCGCTGGAATTTGGAAGATTGAGGGGGGGATCTTATAGAAACGTACAAAATTCTTAAGGGGTTGGACAGGCTAGATGCAGGAAAATTGTTCTCGATGTTGGGGAAGTCCAGAACAAGGGGTCACAGTTTAAGGATAAGGGGGAAGTCTTTTAGGACCGAGATGAGAAAGGTTTTTTTTCACACAGAGAGTGGTGAATCTGTGGCATTCTCTGCCACAGAAGGTAGTTGAGGCCAGTTCATTGGCTATATTTAAGAGGGGGTTAGATGTGGCCCTTGTGGCTAAAGGGATCAGGGGGTATGGAGAGAAGGCAGGTACGGGATACTGAGTTGGATGATCAGCCATGATCATATTGAATGGCAGTGCAGGCTCGAAGGGCCGAATGGCCTACTCCTGCACCTACTTTCTATGTTTCTATGTTTCTATACCTCTTACCTTTGACCATTGATTCAGATTTTCTAGGTTTGGATACAGGGGTAATGATGGAGAACCAGCCTGACTCATTCTATAGCTAGGAGTGTACCCATTCTCCCCATACCCTTAAGTGTGGCACTATCCTGCCCATGTACCATGCCTGCAGTACAAATTAGGATCAATATTCCACGTCTATTCCATTGAACATAGAATACAGACCACGAACACTGGACATGATGCTCGGTTAAACTAATCCCCTCTGCCTGCCTGTGATGGATATGCCTTGCAACTATTGTCGTTTATCACGAGGGAAAGGAGATGGGTGGTGTGTGTTCCAAACAACTTCCCTGCAGAACAAAGGAAAACATCCGTTATTGGAGCTTTTTTTCCAGTTTGTATCCAGCTGACAATAATGTTAATAATAATAATAATAATAATGCATTATATTTATATAGCGCTTTTCAAACACTCAAAGACGCTTTACAGGGATTTCTAGAACATAGAGAAGTGAATAAATAGATAAATAAGTAAACGAACAGAGAAAGGAGACAGAAGGTGAGGTGACCTTCAGTGGTTGAAGGCAGTGCTGAACAGGTGAGACCTCAGTGATGTTTTGAATGTGGTGAGTGAGGAGGAGTCTCTGACGGTTTGGGGTAGTGAGTTCCTTAGGGTGGGAGCAGCGATGGAGAAAGCCCTGTCCCCCCAGGATCTGAGTTTGGTCCGGATGGGGGAGGACAGGAGATTGGCAGCATCAGAGCGGAGGGTGCAGGTGGGAGTGTGCCTGTGGAGGAGGTCAGTCAGGTAGGATGGGGCCAGGTTATGGAGGGCTTTGTAGGTCATGAGGAGGATTTTGTACTGGATTCTCTGGGGGATGGGGAGCCAGTGGAGTTTGTAAAGGACGGGGGTGATATGGTCACTGATCGGGGAGTGGGTGAGTAGACGGGCAGCGGAGTTTTGAATGTATTGAAGTTTACTGATTGATTAATAATTAATAATTGATTACATACATTACATGCATCCTCAACCAAGTATCTGATATTGAATAGGGAGGTGGGGGTAATCATTTTAAGGAAAGGTGATAGTTAGTTCTAGGACACCCCGAAATACTGAACAGATACCCTTCCATTATCACTGGACCAGGACGATGACTCTTGTATTCATCGAGCTTGTGTGCCCAGCAGAAAATGCCTCAGTAATGATCAACAGAAGCCTATTAGTCCCTAAAGGGATGAAGGGATTAAAAGTACCATTAGCAAATTTGCAGATGATACAAAGCTGGGTGGCAGTGTGAACTGTGAGGAGGATGCTATGAGGATGCAGGGTGACTTGGACAGGTTGTGTGAGTGGGCGGATGCATGGCAGATGCAGTTTAATGTGGATAAATGTGAGGTTATCCACTATGGTGGTAAGAGCAGGAAGGCCGATTATTATCTGAATGGTGTCAAGTTAGGACACGGGGAAGTACAACGAGATCGGGGTGTCCTTGTTCATCAGTCACTTAAAGTTAGCATGCAGGCACAGCAGGCAGTGAAGAAAGCTAACGGCCTTTACGACACGAGGAGTTGAGTATAGGAGCAAAGAGGTCCTTCTGCAGTTGTACAGGGCCCTAGTGAGACCGCACCTGGAGTACTGTGTGCAGTTTTGCACTCCAAATTTGAGGAAGGATATTCTTGCTATTGAGGGAGTGCAGCGTAGGTTTACTAGGTTAATTCCCGGAATGGCGGGACTATCATATGTTGAAAGACTGGAGCGACTAGGCTTGTATACACTGGAATTTAAAAGGATGAGAGGGGATCTTATTGAAACATATAAGATTATTAAGGGATTGGAGACGTTAGAGGCAGGAAACATGTTCCCAATGTTGGGGGAGTCCAGAACCAGGGGCCACAGTTTAAGAATAAGGTGTAGGCCATTTAGAACGAAGATGAGGAAAAACGATTTCAGTCACAGAGTTGTAAATCTGTAGAATTCTCTGCCTCAGACAGCAGAGGAGGCCAATTGGATGCAGTCAAGAGAGAGCTAGATAGAGCTCTTAATGACAGCGGAGTCAGGGGGTATGGGGAGAAGGCAGGAACGGGGTACTGATTGAGAATGATCAGCCATGATCACATTGAATGGTGGTGCTGACTCGAAGGGCCGAATGGCCTCCTCCTGCACCTATTGTCTATTGTCTAAATCCTGTCTATAAATCCACAGAAATGGGAAGTGGTCAGGCCCCATAACACCTTATGCACTCTCCATTTTTTAATAGCTAATGATTTTTTAATGACTATGCTCCATTTTGTAACATATCCATGTGTGCATTTCTAATGTCTACTTTTGCGATACCACTTTCACCCTGGCCACATCTAATGGTCATAGAGTCATAGAGTGATACAGCATGGAAACAGGCCCTTTGGCCCAACTCGCCCACACCGGCCAACGTGTCCCAGCTACACTAGTCCCACCTGCCCGCGTTTGTTCCATATCCCTCCAAACCTGTCCTATCGATGTACCTGTCTAACTGTTTCTTAAATGGTGGGATGGTCCCTGCTTCAACTACCTCCTCTGGCAGCTTGTTCCATACACCCATCATTGCCCTCTATGTGAAAAGATTACCTCGATTCGCCTACTGTGGGCAAGAGACTCTGTGCATCTACCTAATCTGTTCCTCTCATGATTTTATACACCTCAATAAGATCACCCCTCATCCTTCTACTCTCCAAGGTATAGTGTCCCAGCCTACTCAACCTCTCCCTATAGATCAGACCCTCAAGTCCTGGCAACATCCTTGTAGATCTTATCTGTACCCTTTCCAGCTTGATAACATCTTTTCGATAACATGGTGCCCAGAACTCTAATACTCTACAATAGTATTGTAGACAATACTCTAAATGCGGCCTCACCAACGTCTTATACAACTGCAACATGACCTCCCAACTTCTATACTCAATACTCTGACTGATGAAGGCCTTTTTGACCACCCTATCTTCCTGCAACACCTTCAAGGAATAGGTTAGAGTTTTGTGACCAGAAGGGTTGACGGAGTAAGGAAGAGACGAACACCCTCTCAGCAGTTTGTAAGTCTGGAGACTGAGAAATGTGCACTTGTAGAGTGTGAGAAGGGAGGTCCAGTATTAGACCTGTCCCGCAACTTACCTCCTCCCACCTGTGTGGTTCTCGTCATCTTTCCACTGCACACAGCTGGAAGAACATACTCTCAGTATAAGAAAATAACTGCAGATGCTGGTACAAATCGAAGGTATTTATTCACAAAATGCTGGAGTAACTCAGCAGGTCAGGCAGCATCTCGGGAGAGAAGGAATGGGTGAAGTTTCGGGTCGTCACCCATTCCTTCTCTCCAGAGATGCCGCCTGACCCGCTGAGTTACTCCAGCATTTTGTGTCTATCTCGGGTATAAACCAGCATCTGCCGTTCCTTCCTGCACATGCCTTAACCCACTGATGCCCACAACAACCCTTGTAATCTGGGGATGAAATGCAACAGGTGTGAATTGATCTTGCTGAACTCTCGTCGGAGAGAGGAGGAGAACCTCTTCAAAGTTGACAAAGCCTGAAGAAGGGTCTCGACCCGAAACGTCATCCATTCCTTCTCTCCAGAGATGCCGCCTGACCCGCTGAGTTACTCCAGCAATTTGTGTCTACCTTTGATTTAAACCAGCATCTGCAGTTCTTTCCTACACAGGTGTGAATTGATGTTCTTTTTTTATGCTCTGTAACGTTGGTTATTGTCAAAGGCCTGTGTTAAAAAAAAGTCACATTTCAGTCTCACTTGTCCTACTTTACCCCCTTGCCAGGCGATTCTGGAGAGGTTTCAGACACAACTTTAGGGACGGCTTCACTCGTTAAGGCTTCTGGTATCGACTCAGTGTTAGAATGAGTGCCATTGTCTCACTTCTGCAGTTGTTTTGCAGAGGAAGCACTGGTATTTCTTTTGCGAAATCATTAAGTAGATGTCAAATGCCATACAAGGTTTCATTCTGCTTCAATTTTGATCCTATATCCGAGACTTTCTACTTTCATTTTTGCCATCATGCCCAATTTCTCAATTCTGATCATTCCTTATTTCACTTTGAGTCACAGTCGAAGGAATATTCATCTGGTGCCCGATACTGCAAATAGCTTTGAATTTATTTTCAATTTCTGTATTCAACAGACAAGCTTAAAAAGACTTTGCTTTATTTTCATTGGCATCAGATTTCCAGGCACCTGAGAGATGCCCATCATTGACCGCTGGAGAAAGATGTGGTTAATTTGTGGACTGCTTTGATTTTGTGACCCCCATCCCCCTCTCAATGTTCCACCATTCATGACAGAATCTTTTGCAATGTAAATGGATAGGGCAAGTGGGTAAAAGCGTGCAGGGAAAAAGACAAGACGTAGAAACATAGAAAATAGGTGCAGAGTAGGCCATTCGGCCATTCGAGCCAGCACCACCATTCAATATGATAATGGCTGATCATTCAAAATAATAATAATAATAATAATAATGCATTACATTTATATAGCGCTTTTCATATACTCAAAGACGCTTTACAGGGATTTAGAGAACATAGTGAAGTGAATAAATAGATAAATAAGTAAACGAACAGAGAAAGGAGACAGAAGGTGAGGTGACCTTCAGTGGTTGAAGGCAGTACTGAACAGGTGAGACTTCAGTGATGTTTTGAATGTGGTGAGTGTGGAGGAGTCTCTGACGGTTTGGGGTAGTGAGTTCCATAGGGTGGGAGCAGCGATGGAGAAAGCCCTGTCCCCCCAGGATCTGAGTTTGGTCCGGATGGGGGGGGATAGGAGATTGGCAGCAGCAGAGCGGAGGGTGCAGGTGGGAGTGTGCCTGTGGAGGAGGTCGTTCAGGTAGGATGGGGCCAGGTTATGGAGGGTTTTGTAGGTCATGAGGAGGATTTTGTACTGGATTCTCTGGGGGATGGGGAGCCAGTGGAGTTTGTAAAGGACGGGGGTGATATGGTCACGGATCGGGGTGTGGGTGAGTAGACGGGCAGCAGAGTTTTGAATGTATTGAAGTTTACTGATGAATCAGTACCCTGTTCCAGCTTTCTCCCCCTATCACTTGATTCCTTTAGCCCTAAGAGCACAATCTAACTCTCTTGAAAACATCCAGTGAATTGGACTCCACTGCCTTCTGTGGCAGAGAATTCCACAGATTCACAACTCTCTGGGTAAAAAAGTTTTTCCTCATCGCAGTCTTAAATGGCCTTCCCCTTATTCTTACACTGTGACCCCTGGTTCTGGATTCCCCCAACATCGAGAACATTTTTCCTGCATCTAGCCTGTCCAATCCTTGAAGAATTTTATATGTTTCTATAAGATCCTCTCTCATCCTTCTAAATTCCAGTGAATATAAGACCTGACAATAGATCTCACAATCAAAAAAGCCATGGCTCCACACTCTCCCCACCCCATCTGTCGTTTCAGCTCAGTTGGCTGTCGTAGATGAAAGAAACTTGCATATCTCTGCCCATCAGAAATGCACAAAAGTTATGATAAATTATTCAAGCTAATAAAATGTTAATCATAGATCATGAAAGATTTAAAAAATAAGAAACATCGAAAATAGACGGTATTTAAAACATTTTGATAAACTCAAAACAATTTTTTTAATTAAATGGAGATGCAAGAAACTGCAGATGACGGAATCTTGAGCAAAACACAAAGTACTGGAGGAACTGAGCGGGTCAGGCAGCATTTGGAGAAGGAATGGATAGGTGACGTTGTGGGTCAGGACCCTTCTTTGGATCTGATCCAAAAGGTCACCAGTCCATTCCATCCCAAGATGCTACCTGACCAACTGAGTTCTTCCAACACTTTGAATTTAAAATAAAATTCTAGCTGCGCTCACATAGTCCCTGCACCTTGCCCTTTGAAGGGGTTTTCTTTGAAATGATGGAGGAAAACTCACTGCACAAGACTCACTTAGTGGTGAGGAATCTCATCAGGTCACAAGTGAGAGGAGCAGAATTAGGCCATTTGGCCCATCAAGCCTGCTCTGCCATTCAATCATGGCTGATCGATCTCTCCCTCCTAACCCCATTCTCCTGCCTTCTCCCCATAACCCCTGACACCCGTACTAATCAGGAATCTATCTATGCCTTAAAAATATCAATTGACTTGGCCTCCACAGCCTTCTGTGGCAGTCGCTGCAGTTTGTTATCTCAGCTGTGTGATTAGGAAATGTTTAAAAGGATCTGGTGAGCTAAATGCAAGTAAGTGGAACTCATGCAAAATGGGGCATTTTGGTCAGCATAGGTGAGTCGGGCCGAAGTGCCTGTTTCCATGCTGTACAACACTATGACTCTCAATCTGAAGTGTAATTAAGCAGGGCAGTACCATTGCCAGTGGCATTGAGACTTCTTCACTTGAAAATCTCGTGCAATGTTTTATTTTCCCAAATTCAGGAACCATATCCTCTGCCACAACATGAATAGAATTTTAAATACAAACAAATGATTGTTTTTCTTTCGACAGGTACATACACATGTGCCTTACTTCAATGTTACGGTCAATACAGACTTAGGCTTGAGGTAAAAACAGAAATTGCTGGGGGGATAAAAAAAAAACACTCTGCAGTTTGGGCAGCATCTGTGGAAAGAGACATTTTTAACATTTTAGGTTATCATATCATATCATATATATACAGCCGGAAACAGGCCTTTTCGGCCCTCCAAGTCCGTGCCGCCCAGTGATCCCCGTACATTAACACTATCCTACACCCACTAGGGACAATTTTTACATTTACCCAGCCAATTAACCTACAAACCTGTACGTCTTTGTATACTCTATATCAAAATTGTTTACGAATGAAAGCAAGACGATGTACATTTAACATATAATGTACAACATTGTACAGCACAACACAATGATAGGCCCTTCAGCCCACAACCTCTCCATTCTCCTATCCAAAAGCCTCAAATGCCTCTTTCCTATCTAGCTCCACCACCACTCAGCGTGTTACAGGCATATCATATCATATATATACAGCCGGAAACAGGCCTTTTCGGCCCGCCAAGTCCGTGCCGCCCAGTGATCCCCGTACATTAACACTATCCTACACCCACTAGGGACAATTTTTACATTTACCCAGCCAATTAACCTACATACCTGTAGGTCTTTGGAGTACAGGTACCAACCATACTCGTTAACGCCATCCATAAACGTTATCCCTCCCATTTTAAAATGATGTCTTCTCTCTTTCACAGTTCCACCCTGGGAAAATGCTTCTGACTGTCCATTCGCTCAGTGCCTCTCAGAACTTCATACCCTTCTCACAGGTCTTCCTTCTGCCACTGAAGCCAAAGAGAAACCAATCTAATTTTGTCCAATCTCTCGTTATAGCTCATACATTCTAATGCAGGCAGAGTCCTGGTAAACCTCCTCTGCATTTTCTCTAAAGCCTCCTCAAAGTGTCTGTAATGGGTGTCATCCAGAACTGCACACAATGCCTAACCAGTGTCCTGTAAAGCTGCAACGTGACTTCCTGACTCGATTGACGCAAGCAGACCATTCAATAGACAATAGACAATAGGTGCAGGAGGAGGCCATTCGGCCCTTTGAGCCAGCACCGCCATTCAATGTGATCATGGCTGATCATTCTCAATCGGTACCCCGTTCCTGCCTTCTCCCCATACCCCTTGACTCCGCTATCCTTAAGAACTCTATCTAGCTCTCTCTTGAATGCATTCAGAGAATTGGCCTCCACTGCCTTCTGAGGCAGAGAATTCCACAGATTCACAACTCTCTGACTGAAAAAGTTTTTCCTCATCTCCGTTCTAAATGGCCTACCCCTTATTCTTAAACTGTGGCCCCTGGTTCTGGACTCCCCCAACATTGGGAACATGTTTCCTGCCTCTAGCGTGTCCAACCCCTTAATAATCTTATACATTTCGATAAGATCCCCTCTCATCCTTCTAAATTCTAGTGTATACAAGCCTAGTCGCTCCAGTCTTTCAACATATGACCACTCTCGTTCAGCTGCACGACGCAGCCCCGCAGCTTTCTGATGCATCCCGGGAGCTTCCTCTCCATGATCTTTGGTGCCTTCACTAATCAGTGGAATAAGTTCACCAATTTAATTAAAGGCAGTAACCAAGGAGCTTAATGTAAAGATAATTCACGGTGATAGGACTCAAGGTATGCCCCCCCCCTAACTCAGTGCCAAGTGAGAAATCAGGGACACTGGTGACTATGGGTGCAGGAAGTGTACCCACCTGCAGCGCCTGATTGACCACATTGAGTAGCCAGAGCTGTGAACAGATTCAGTAGATAGCGTCTGTAATGCTGAGGATATCATGGTCACACCAACAACCACAACTGTGCAGGCAGTAAAACAATGGATGAACACGAGACAGAGCAGTAGATTCACGCAAGTCATGCAGGACTGTGATTATCCCTCTCCCAAACAGATGCCACCTCTTGGACACCGTTGGTGATGAGGATCAGTTGTGTGGATTCCCAGGGGAAGCTGACGAGAAATAAACTGGAGGTGAGAAGAACCCAGAACAAATCGGAAACATCAGGGCATATTGGTGACTATTTTTCGTATCGTATCTCCATCCGCACTGTGGCCTAACATCGTGGAGCTGGCGGCCTCTTGCTGGGGATCGACCTCGGGAGCTCCAGGTGCAGGAGCCTCCGGACTTACCATCGTGGAGCTGGCGGTACTTGATTAGGGACAGACTTCGGGAGCTCCAAGCCACAGGAGCTTCAATTGCCCCGACGCGGGAGCTTCAATCGCCCCGACTGCAGATGGTTCGACTCCCCTGACTGCGGGAGAAAAGGAGGAAAGAAGATGACTTTATTGCCTCCCATGATAGTGGGGAATGTGGGGGAGCTGCTGCGGTGGATGTCTACATTGATTTTTATGTAGTTGTGTGTCTTGTTGCTTTTTTTGGCATGACTGTATGGCAAAATCAAATTCTTTGTATGTTGCAAAACATACTTGGCTAATAAATTAATTACGATTACGATTTCAATTAAAGAACCAATAGAACAGATGTATGAAAGAAGGGGGATTTCGATTCCAAGTCAAATGATGTCGAGTTTATTTTCATGTTCCCAAGAACGGAGGGGTACAGCTACAATAAAAAATATTTCTTGCAGCAGCTTCAGAGGCATTTAGATATATATAGTATACATAAATCATAATCATAATCATAATCACACTTTATTAGGCAAGTATGTTTTGCAACATACGAGGAATTTGATTTGCCATCCGGTCATACCAATAGAAAGCAACAGAACACACAAAATACATTTTAACATTTTAAAATAAATCATTCATAAATCACCATAATGATTGCAAGACAATAAAAAAAAATAATAATAATAACATTTCGAAAAACAAATCGGTAGTGCAAAAAGATAATTAGATAAAGATAATAAGATAATTAGCATCTTTAAGTGCAAAAAGATAATTAAAAAGAAAGGGTAGAAATGAATGAGAGGAAACCCTGGACAAAGACAACAGTGAAATAGACAATAGACAATAGACAATAGACAATAGACAATAGGTGCAGGAGGAGGCCATTCGGCCCTTCGAGCCAGCACCGCCATTCAATGTGATCATGGCTGATCATTCTCAATCAGTACCCCGTTCCTGCCTTCTCCCCATACCCCCTGACTCCGCTATCCTTAAGAGCTCTATCGAGCTCTCTCTTAAATGCATTCAGAGAATTGGCCTCCACTGCCTTCTGAGGCAGAGAATTCCACAGATTCACAACTCTCCGACTGAAAAAGGTTTTCCTCATCTCAGTTCTAAATGGCCTACCCCCTATTCTTAAACTGTGGCCCCTTGTTCAGGACTCCCCTAACATTGGGAACATGTTTCCTGCCTCTAACCCCTTAATAATCTTATACGTTTCGATAAGATCTCCTCTCGTCCTTCTAAATTCCAGTGTATACACGCCTAGTCGCTCCAGTCTTTCAACATATGACAGTTCCGCCATTCCGGGAATTAACCTAGTAAACCTACGCTGCACGCCCTCAATAGCAAGAATATCCTTCCTCAAATTTGGAGACCAAAACTGCACACAGTACTCCAGGTGCGGTCTCACTAGGGCCCTGTACAACTGCAGAAGGACCTCTTTGCTCCTATACTCAACTCCTCTTGTTATGAAGGCCAACATTCCATTGGCTTTCTTCACTGCCTGTGAAATGTGCAGAAGTCAAGGGGATGGGGGTGGAATAGCCGGTGACAGAGTACAAACTAATGCTAAGATGACTAAGAATATTAACAATGACAAGCTGAAGGCATCATGTCTCACGTTGACAATAACGTCATTTGTGCAAACAGATGCAAATGGGCACAATCTAGTTGTGATTGTAGAGATATTAATGCTGGATGACTGAGGCTGGGAACTGAACATTTGGGGTTACACAAAGTGCAAGAAGAATAGGCCAAGGGGGAAAGGAGGTGGAGGGAGGAGGAAATTAGTCGTTAGTCAGATGATTTCAAGATGATGAGAAAGATATATCAGCTTAGAGAACTCGCATGTGGAATTTATATGGATCGAACTAAGTGCCACCAAGGATCAGAATATGTTGGCCATGTTTGTGCATAAATCACCAAATAGCAGTGGTCATATTAGAGATGATCTTATATGGGAAAATATGATCCAGCTCTACAGAGGTATCATTATAATAATGGCTGACTTCATTTTCCATGTAGATTTAACAAACTGCATTAACAGTGATACCACAGATGAGGAATTCCTTTGAGTGTTCATGAAGGCTTTATGGACTAATGCATTCAGGAGCCATGAACAGAAAAGGCCATTTTAGACTGTTGTTCATATTGATAATGGATTGATCAACATTTTTTAAGGTGGAATCTCTGAGGGAAAAATATTTATCACACATCTTGTATGAAAAGTCATAAGGCCATGTATAATAGGAGCAGAATTAAGCCATTCGGCCCATCAAGTCCACTCCGCCATTCAATCATGGCTGATCTATCTCCCCCTTCAAATCACATTCACCTGCCTTCTCCCCATAACCCCTGACACCCGTTCAAATCAAGAATCTATCCATCTCTGCTTTAAACATATCCATTGACGTGGCCTCCACAGCCTTCTCTGGCAAAGAATTCCACAGATTCGCCGCCCTCTGACTAAAGGAATTCCTTCTCATTTCCTTCCTAAAGGAACATCCTTTAATTCCTGAGGCTATGACCTCCGGTTCTAGACTCTCCCACTAGTGGAAACATCCTCTCCACATCCACTTTATTCAAGCCTTTTACTATTCTGTATGTTTCAATGAGGTCCCCCTTCATTCTTCTGAAATCCAGCGAGTACAGGCCCAGTGCCGTCAAACGCTCATCATTAGTTAACCCGCTCATTCGTGGGATCATTCTTATAAACATCCTTGTACCCTCTCCAGGGCCAGCACAACCTTCCTCAGATACGGTGACCACAATTGCTCACAATGCTCCAAATGCGGCCTGACCAGCGCCTCATAGAGCCTCATCATTACATCCCTGTTTTTGTATACAAGCCCTCTTGAAATTAATACTAGCGTGAGAGAAATGCTAGCAAAGAAATAGTAGGTATTGGGCGTGGTTAAAGGGGTTAAAATAAGGGGCTAGTTTCTTCCCACTTTAATCCATCAAATTATTTCAAATTCCTGTCTAAAACAATTTGGAAGACCGACATGGTGGCGCAGCGGTAGAGTTGCTGCCTTACAGCGCTTACAGCATCAGAGACCCAGGTTCGATCCCGACGACAGGTACTGTCTGTACAGAGTTTGTACTTTCTCCCCGGGACCTGCGTGGGTTTTCTCCGAGATCTAAGTGTAAATTGTCCATAGTGTGTGTAGGGTGGTGTTAATGTGTGGGGATCGCTGGTCGGCGTGGACTCGGTGGGCCGAAGGGCCTGTTTTCGTGCTGTATCTCTAAACTAAACTAAGCTAAGACTTGGTTATTGTCCTGTATTTTTTTTAAATCGATGAACCAGATTAACACATAGATCTACCTCGTGGTGAGAAAGCCAAAGAGATCAAGAAACAAAGAACTGCAGCCGTTGGTTTGTACCGAGGATAGACACAAAGTGCTGCAGTAACCCAGGGGGTCAGGCAGCCCCCTTCTTCAGACTGAGGCAGGGTCTCGACCCGAAACGTCACCTATCCATGCTCTCCAGAGATGATGCCTGACTCGTTGAGTTACTCCAGCATTTTGTGTCTATCTCAATGATTTGACTTCACTGTTTGGGAATGACTGTTGCAATATGAGCGTTGAACGGAGGGACTGACAAGCTGGTTCATTGTTGCAGAGCATGAGTTTTAAAAGAACTGAATTATCATAAACCAACAAAATGTTTCTACCAGATCGGCTTCATTTCTCTGTTCACTGGTGATAACAGCACTTTGTGCGGCAAAAACAATTTATGACGATGAATCTAAAATGTATCAATCTCGAAAGGGGTTAAAAGATAAAAGGCTTACTGCCAGATTATAGTCAGACTCTAAATTAACACAATGATCCAATAATTCAAGGGAAATGAGCCACAGGAGGGAGGCGGGCAAAGCAAACAAATGATATTCAGTTGGAAATATGAAGATGATCACAGCACCTTTGTGAAACACTGAGACACAGTGTACTACAAAATGCCCCAGAAGAGAAAGAACATTATAATGCCGGGGAGATAAATAATTGGGATACATCTGACATGAATATTGGAATAAAAAAGACGATCACCAACACATCAGAGTGAAAATGCAAAAGAATCAAAATACAATTTTGTCTTCATTGTGGAATGTAAGAAAAATGAGCACTTGGCAAGGGAACAGATTCATGGCCCTGGTCCCTAGTTTCCACCCCAACAGCATCTGGATCTCTCAGATTATCTTCATAAATCATTTTTGCCTCACAAAGTACTGATGCGACCGGCGAACATAGAAATGAAGCAGATCGGGTAGAAATCTTTTTCTGTTCCAATGTCCATGTAAACCACATGCACTCAGTCCACATTCACTGTCAGCTCCAACAAGATTCCACCACTAAAATCATAGGACTTTGAAATGATTGCTCCCTTCACAATTTCGTGGTTTATTCCAGGTGGCACAGTGGCGCAGGGGGTAGAGCTGCTGCCTTACAGCTCCAGAGACCCGGGATTGATCCTGACCTCGGGTGGAGTTTGTGTGGAGTTTGCACGTTCTCCCCGTGACCATGTGGGTTTCCTCCGTGTGCTCCAGTTTCTTACCACATCAGAAAGGTGTGCAGTTTTATTGGTGAATAGGCCAACTGTGTAGAGAGTGGACCCCCATAGAACTATTATGAACAGGTAACCAGCGTGAACTTAATGGGCCATAGGGCTAGTCTCCATGTTATATCTTTCAATTAATCAATCTTCAATGGGTGAGTCTTTGTAAACCACAAGCTCTCAGTCCACAGGAGTGACGCTGAGATTTTAGTTCACATCCCATTCTCACTGTAACCTCCCTGTGCCTCCTACACTGTTGCAATGAGGGCCAATGTAAGATCAAGGAATAACACCCTATTCCTCTCCTGCTAAGGCTGAAGCCTACATTCTCCAACTTCAGGCGTTGTCTTTCTCTTCATATCACAACTAACCATTTGTGCTTCCCATTTTCTATCTTCCATTTTTCTTTCTGGTCTGTTGGCCAACTTCTAGTTGGGCAGTCTACACAATAATACACCGACATCAGAACATTTTAGCAACACATTGTGTGGACAAAGGACATGAACTGCCCATTTATGCATGGAGGACCTGCAGATGCTGGTTTAGATAGAGACAAACACCAAAGTAGACATAAAAAGCTGGAGTAACTCAGCGGGTCATGCAGCATCTCTGGCGAAAAGAAAAAGGTGACGTTTCAGGTCGAGACCCTTCTTCAGACCGAGAGTCAGGGGAAAGGGAAATGATTGATGTAGGGTGGCACGGTGGCGCAGCGGTAGAGTTGCTGCCTTACAGCGAATGCAGCGCCGGAGACTCAGGTTCGATCCTGACTACAGGCGCCATCTGTACGGAGTTTGTACGTTCTCCCCATGACCTGCGTGGGTTTTCTCCGAAATCTTCGGTTTCCTCCCACACTCCAAAGACGTACAGGTATGTAGGTTAATTGATTGGGTAAATGTGTAAAAAAAAAATTGTCCCTAGTGTGTGTAGGATAGTGATAATGTGCGGGGATCGCTGGGCGGCGCGGACTCGGTGGGCCGAAAGGCCTGTTTCCGCGCTGTATCTCTAAATCTAAATCTAAATCTAATATAGAGAGATATAGAACAAATGAATGAAAGATATGCAAAAAAGTAACAATGATAAAGGAAACAGGCCATTGTTATCTGAGGGCTAGAAGAAAACAAGGTACAGACAATGAGGCTCAATGAGACTAACCATTTGATGGCCACATCACTTCACCCTGTCCCAGTCTTTCCCCACGTTACAATCCCCTGCCTTCTTTGATACCCCTGCAGCACTGATGTACAGAGGGATCTTGTGGTCCAAGTCCACAGCTCCCTGAAAGTGGCAATGCAAGTGGAAAGAGTGGTCAAGAAGGGGTAGGCCATTTAGAACGGAGATGAGGAAAAACTTTTTCAGTCAGAGAGTTGTGAATCTGTGGAATTCTCTGCCTCAGAAGGCAGTGGAGGCCAATTCTCTGAATGCATTCAAGAGAGAGCTAGATAGAGCTCTTAAGGATAGCGGAGTCAGGGGTATGGGGAGAAGGCAGGAACGGGGTACTGATTGAGAATGATCAGCCATGATCACATTGAATTGCGGTGCTGGCTCAAAGGGCTGAATGGCCTCCTCCTGCACCTATTGTCTATTGTCTATTGGTCCCGTCGGTCCACAGAGAACGAGGCTGGAGCCACTGAGCCACCACCAACGAAGACAGACCTGGCAGGCCTGGTAAGCTGACGTGAAGAAGACCTGGTGGGCCGCTGCCTGCTGTGGGGGGTGGCGGGGAGCGGGGGTGGGGGCGGGAAGCTCGGAAGCCACTGAGCTCGGCCTCAAAGACAGGAGAGTGGAGGAGGAGGGAGCTAATGGTAACCACGGAAACGAGGAGTGGACCAGTAGAGGAGGGACTGAGGGATTTATTTAGTCAAAGGGTGGTGAATCTGTGGAACTCTTTGCCACAGAAGGCTGTGGAGGCCAAGTCAGTGTACATTTTTAAGGCAGAGGCAGATAGATTCTTGATTAGTGTCAGGTGTTGTGGGGAGAAGGCAGGAGAATGGGGTTAGGAGGGAGAGATAGATCAGCCATGATTGAATGGCGGAGTAGACTGGATGGGCTGAATGGCCTAATTCTACTCCTGTCACGTGTTTTGGAGTATAATGTGCAGTTACAGTCACCCTGCTATAGGAGGGATGACATTAAGCTGGAAAGGCTGCAATAAAGATCCATAAGGTTATTACCAAGTCCCGAGGGCTTCTTTCTTTCTTTCGTATGTCGACTACACCAATCAAAGATGGCAATTAGTGCTTCAGAGTACCGTAGTTGATGCTTTGCTGCAAGTTTTGCCAGTTCCGTAGAACTACCCAGGGAGGACGACGAGAATGTAAAGCAGCTCACACCCCTCCAGAGGGCTGAAGTTTGTATAGAAGGCTTTTTCCCTGGAGTATACGAGACTTTGGGGATAATTAGTTCACACAGAGGGTTGTGTGTGTATGGAATAAACTGTTGGAGAATGCTGTAAGAAACCATGGTGATGTTTAAAAGACATTTGGACAAATATATAGTATAAGAAAATAACTGCAGATGCTGGTACAAATCGAAGGTATTTAAGAAGGGTCTCGACCCGAAACGTCACCCATTCCTTCTCTCCTGAGGTGCTGCCTGACCTGCTGAGTTGCTCCAGCATTTTGTGGACAAATATATAGATAGGAGAGGTTTCGAGGACCAAGTGCAGGTACATGTGACCAGTTCATTTGTAAGTCATGGTCAGCATGGCTGTTTGACCCAAGGGCCTGATGCCCAGCTCTGCAAGACTTCATCAACAAGAGGGTGGCACGGTGGCGCAGCGGTAGAGTTGCTGCCTTACAGCGAATGCAGCGCCGGAGACCCGGGTTCCATCCCGGCTACGGGTGCCGTCTGCACGGAGTTTGTACGTTCTCCCCGTGACCTGCGTGGGTTTTTCTCCGAGACCTTCGGTTTCCTCCCACACTCCAAAGACGTGCAGGTTTGTAGGTAAATTGGCTGGGTAAATGTAAAAATTGTCCGTAGTGGGTATAGGATAGTGGTGATGTGTGGGGATCGCTGGTTGACCGAAAGGGCTTGTTATCTCTAAAACGAAAAATCTAAAAACTAACACATCTTCCTTATGCAACACATTGCTTTTGGACTGTGAAATCTGTCACGGGATTCCCCCATTGTCCCCATCTCTGCTGATGTCTGGTCCCTTGCAGCTCCACGATGAGATGACAAACTTGCCTTTGTTTTAATGCAAGCATTGACTCCAGCCTCCACCATTCTCACTGACCTCGAAAAGCAGAGAGAAAGATAATCACTAAAAAGCACACAATCCTGAAAACTGTTCCATCATCCTTGCAAATTACAGCTTCGTTTTGGAGATGGAACACCACATTCACAGTTGCTGGTTAATCATGTGTCCCGTGAAATGAATTATAATAGATTTGACAGATAATACTTCACAGAATCAGGTGAACTGTTTTGTTTCTTTCTTAAGCTATAAAAGTACAGAGGATTTGCGCTTACAAAAATAGTATATGATAAGTATTCTACATTACAAAGCTGTTCTTTTAAAATTTTAATTAAATAAAAAACAACGAGTAATATGGTCAATTTTCCATCAAAGATTTGTACTCATTTCAATGCACAGTTTCACTGCTGAAACAGTACTAACTGTTCGGACAATAGCATGGCTTTGGGAATCTAGACTGAGACAGATAATCCCCAACAGTTACAGTTTGTTTCCAGGCTAAATATTCCAGTGTAACATCCCAGTCTTGACTCGTGCCTGAAGGAAACATGGTTGACACAAAGTGAACACTGTGGCAGAGTGGTAGAGGCAGGGAATGACGGAGGCAGTAGTTGGTGGGATGGATGGATGGGGATGGGGAGGTGATGGGGCTGAAATATGTCTGGCAGCAATGGAAGCAAGTCCCTTCAATTTCAAGAGTCAAGTCAAATTGAGACTCTCAGGATGTGCCGTGGAGCCAAACAATAAAGGACCCGGCAGGCCACCACGAGGAAGGACCCGTCAGGCCAGCACGAGGAAGGACCCGGCAGGCCACCACGAGGAAGGACCCGGTGGGTGCGGCCTGCAGGGGGGAGGTTCGGAAGCTGCGGAGATTGAACCCGAAGACTGGAGTGTGGAGGAGGAGGAAGCCACTGGAGGGAATGGGCCGGAAGGGGAGTCATAGAGTTATAGAGTCATGGAGTGATACAGTGTAGAAACAGGCCCTTCGGCCCAACTCAACCACACTGGCCAACATGTCCCAGCAACTCTAGTCCCACCTGCCCACATTAGACAATAGACAATAGACAATAGGTGCAGGAGTAGGCCATCCAGCCCTTCGAGCCAGCACCACCATTCAATGTGATCATGGCTGATCATTCTGAATCAGTACCCCGTTCCTGCCTTCTCCCCATACCCCCTGACTCCACTAACATTAAGAGCTCTATCTAGCTCTCTCTTGAAAGCATCCAGAGAATTGGCCTCCACTGCCTTCTGAGGCAGAGAGTTCCACAGATTTACAATTCTCTGAGTGAAAAAGTTTTTCCTCATCTCCGTTCTAAATGGCCTACCCCTTATTCTTAAACTGTGGCCCCTGGTTCGGGACTCCCCCAAGATTGGGAACATGTTTCCTGCCTCTAGCGTGTCCAATCCCTTAATAATTTTATATGTTTCAATAAGGCGGCACGGTAGCGCAGTGGTAGAGTTGTTGCTTTACAGCGAATGCAGCGCCGGAGACTCAGGTTCGATCCTGACTACGGGTTCTGCACTGTAAGGAGTTTGTACGTTCTCCCCGTGACCTGCGTGGGTTTTTTCCGAGATCTTCGGTTTCCTCCCACACTCCAAAGACGTACAGGTATGTAGGTTAATTGGCTGGGTAAATGTAAAAATTGTCCCTAGTGGGTGTAGGATAGTGTTAATGTACGGGGATCGCTGGGCGGCACGGACTTGGAGGGCCGAAAAGGCCTGTTTCCGGCTGTATATATATGATATGATGATATGAAGATAACATTTGAACATTTGCTCCATATCCCTCCAAATCTGTCCTATCCATGTACCTATCTAACTGTTTCGTAAACGTTGGGATAGTCCCTGCCTCAACTACCTCCTCTGGCAGCTTGTTCCATACACCCACCACCCTTTGTGTGAAAAAGTTACCCCTCAAGTTCCTATGAAATCTTTTCCCCTTCACCTTAAACCTACGTCCTCTGGTCCTCGATTCCCCTACTCTGGGCAAGAGGCTATGTGCATCTACCCGATCTATTCCTCTCATGATCTTATACACATCCTCCTAAGAGGGACGGGAGTATTGCCTCCAGCGCGGTCAAGTTTGGCTGCAGGAGGCGTCCTCAATGCACAAAAGGTGAGCGGGCGAGTAGTTGGATGCCAGTTCTGAGGATGCCTTGCAGCAGCCTGGGGCCTACTTGGATCGGAAGCCATTCCATGACATTGAGCACATGGACCAGTCTAAATATGGTGACTTGTGCATGTGTGAGATGTACAAAAGGAATTTCACTCTGAATTGCAGCTTTTGTCTTGTCCATTAAACATCTTTGTTTTCTTTTAACACCAATCTCAAGCCAAGGCTGAGATTAGCTGAATTCTTGAAGAAGATATGCCCTTTGTAGTTTTTAAACTTTCCGGTGTTTAAACTTTTCATTTGCATGAAGAAAACAATTTATATGAAAATAGAGCACTCATTAAGATTTCTGCACCGCACTGAATGGGAAATAAATACACAGAGGTAATAAATAAAGAGCAAATTGGAAATGCAGACCAATAAATATATATATTTTCTGCTTGATTCTTGCCTTTATGTCACATTATCTTTTGGTTACTAATGTTAATGATCCAGCACATTATTGCAAATCGGTGGCTGTTATCCAATGTGCCGATCAACATATTATTTATCCCGCAGTATCATGAACAGGGACAATCTAGTAATTATCAAGTAAAACACAGTGCTGGAGTAACTCAGAGGGCCAGGCAGCATCTCTGGAGGGAATAGATAGGTGACGTTTCAGGTCAGGACCATTCTTTAGATTGATTGCAGTAGAGGGGATACAGGTGGGAAATCGGTGGAGGCAAGATGAGGTAAGGTGGATACAGCTGAGGGTAGATTGGCAGATGGGTGGAGTAAGAAACAAAGGCTAGACATCAAGGCTAGGAGCAGCACGGTGGCGCAGCGGTAGAGTTGCTGCCTTACAACACTTGCAGCACTGAAGAAACGGGTTCCATCCCGACTACGGCTGCTGTCTGTAGGGAGTTTGTACTTTCTCAATAGACAATAGGTGCAGGAGGAGGCCATCTGGCCCTTCGAGCCAGCACCGCCATTCAATGCGATCATGGCTGATCATTCTCAATCAATACCCCATTCCTGCCTTCTCCCCATACCCCCTGACTCCGCTATCCTTAAGAGCTCTATCTAGCTCTCTCTTGAATGCATCCAGGGAATTGGCCTCCACTGCCTTCTGAGGCAGAGAATTCCACAGATTTACAACTCTCTGACTGAAAAAGATTTTCCTCATCTCAGTTCTAAATGGCCTACCCCTTATTCTTAAACTGTGGCCCCTAGTTCTGGACTCCCCCAACATTGGAAACACGTTTCCTGCCTCTAACATGTCCAACCCCTTAATAATTTTATACGTTTCGATAAGATCCCCTCTCATCCTTCTAAATTCCCTTCTCCCCAAGATCTTTGGTTTCCTCCCACACTCCAAAGACCTACAGACGGTTTGTAGGTTAATTGGCTTGGTATTAGTGTAAATTGTCCCTAGTGTGTGTAGGATAGTGTCAGTGCGCAGGGATCACTGGTCAGCGCGAACTTGGTGGGCTGAAGGGCCTGTTTCCACGCTGTATCTCTAAACTAAACTATATCACAAGGAGACATAGTGTCAGATAAGGAGGGAAGAGGAGTAAAATATCAAGCCCGGGGGGTGGGGGGGGGGGGGGGGGGCGGGGATATAAGTGGAAGTGATCGGCTGGGGGGGGTGTAAAATAGGGGCTGAATAATGGGAGAAATGGGTACAGCTGGGTCGTGAGCAAGGAGGCACAGGATAGAAGAGGTGTTTATTAAAATTGGTAAATTTAATGTTTATCCTGTTGCGTTGAAAGCTGCACAAGTGGAATAGGTCTTCACCCGAAACGTCGCCCATTCATAGAAACATAGAAATGATAGAAACAGAAAATAGGTGCAAGAGGAGGCCATTCAGCCCTTTGAGCCAGCACCGCCTTTCATTGTGATCATGGCTGATCATTCACAATCAGTGACCTGTGCCCAACATCTCCCCATAATCCCCTGATTCCACTAGCCCCCAGAGCTCTATCCAACTCTCTCTTAAATTCTTCCAGTGACTTGGCTTCCACTGCCCTCCGTGGCAGAGAATTCTACAAATTCACAACTCTCTGGGTGAAAAAGTTCATTCTCACCTCAGTTTTAAATGGCCTCCACTTTATTCTAAGACTGTGGCCCCTGGTCCTGGATTCCCCCAACATTGGGAACATTCCTTCTCTCCTAAGATGCTGCCTGACCCATTGAGTTACTCCAGCATTTTTTGATACCTTTGATTTGTACCAGCATCTGCAGTTATTTTCCTACACAAGTGGAATATAAGGGGCTGTTCCTACATTTTGCATGTAGCCTCATTCTGGCAGTGAAGGAGGCCCAGGCCAGAAAAGTCAGTGGGGGAATGGGAAGGTGAGTTAAAATGTTTTGCAACTGGGAGAACTTCTCTTAATTTTTTTTATTTTATAATTGATTACAATGCATATAACAACAACAGTAAACCCCATCCCTCCCCTTCCCTACATAATCATGAAAACAAACAAACAAAAACAAACAAATAAATAAATAAAAATACATTTTTAAAAAACATGACTACAATGTAACAAAAAAAGACAAAAGCACAAAAACATGAGGCAAGGTAATTTTCACAAGTCAAATATTTCAGTATTTTCACTGCTGGATTCAAAGAAGGTACAAAAGCCTGTGGCATTGAGGGGATAGTTTTACTTGTCCTTAATATGCTGCAGCACTGGGTTCCATATGTTGAAGAACTTTTGAGGGTTGCCAGACAATTCATATCTCAACCTCTCTACATGTAATATGCCCATTAATTCTCTTAACCAAGTCTCAAACTGAGGAGCAGAGTCTGATTTCCATAGTTTCAAAATACATCTGTTGGCAATTACCATACCATAAACCAAGATTGTGCGAGCATTATGGTCTAGCTTCTCAAGCGTTGTGGAATACCCGAATAGAGCAGTTTCAGGGTCCGGAGTTAAAGTGACGTTTAAAACAGTGGAGTACCATTGAAATAAAAGACACCAAAAGTTGTGAAGTTTTGGACAAGTCCAAAAGTGGTGAGCGAGTGTACCCTCAGCGGTCTTGCATCTATTACACAAAGGTGAGAGATCAGGAAAGATTTTATGCAGCTTAACCTTGGAGTAGTGTAATCTGTGTATAACCTTGAATTGAATCAGTTGTAGCCTAGAATTAATAGAACAGGATTTTATACTTTTCAGTACTTCCTTCCAGACATCGTCATCAATTTCAATGTTAAGGTCTTCTTCCCAGGTTTGTTTTATTTTTAAAGTAGATTTATCTAGTTTGTTTAAAAAGATACCTACAAACGATGAGATTAGGTTCTTTGCTTCCGGGGGACCCAGCAAAATTTTGGACAACAAGTCGTCTTCGGGCAGGGACTCAAAAAGCGAATTGTTTTGTTGAACATAATTTCTCAGCTGTAAGTACCTGAAGAATTGAGTTTTGGGCAATGAGAACTTGGATTGTAGCTGATCAAATGATGCAAAGTGTCTATTTATGTAAAGATCTTTTATTGTAACTATCCCTTTACAGCTCCATTCTTTGAATGCTGTGTCTGTAAATGATGGGGGGAAAGCGTGGTTATGCCAGATTGGGGCGTGCATTGACGTATTCGGAAGCTCACAAGCTTTCCTAATTTGGTGCCATATTCTCTGAGCATTGGACAGAATGAAGTGATCTTCTCTAAGAGAGGTGAGAGATCTGGGTAATGAAAAAAGGAGAGCAGGGAGAGAAGTTTTTGGGGTTAAGCTTTTTTCAATCGCCAGCCAAGGTGGCAGGTCATATCCAACTCCCCGTTCATATGCATACTGCCAGTATACCATGACTCTAACATTGGCCGCCCAATAGTAATATAAAAAGCACGGTAACCCCAGTCCCCCATGTTCCCTCGTTTTTTGAAGATAAGCTTTTGAGATCCTGTGTGCTTTATATCCCCAAATAAATGGCATAATGATAGAATCGATTAACTTAAAGTAGGATTTGGGGATAAAAACAGGAACATTCTGAAATAAATACAGAAATCTCGGCAGGGAGACCATCTTTACTGCGTTCACGCGGCCAATCAAGGAAATAGGCAACGTTCTCCATTTCTCTATGTTCTCCTTTAGCTTGTTCAACCTTTCGGTAAAGTTAATTTTAAAAAGGGTCTTGGGGTTTTTAGATATTTTAATGCCCAGATATTTTATACTATCCGGATTTGTTTTAAACTGCATGTTGGCTAAGAATACAGGGTCTAATTCTGCTGTTATCGATATAAGTTCACTCTTCTGCCAGTTTATAGTGTAACCTGAGACCTCGCCAAAGGAATTAATAAGCTGGAATAGGTAAGGAACAGAATGTTCAGGGTCAGATACAAAGATGGCAATATCATCCGCATAAAGCGAAATCTTATGTTCCACCCCACCCAGTATTATCGGTTTTATAAGCGCATGCCCTCTTATGCCGATTGCCAGCGGCTCAATGGCTAACGCAAAGAGGAGCGGCGAGAGGGGGCAGCCCTGTCGCGTACCCCTCTGAAGGGCAAAAGGGGGTGACCTATCCTGGTTTGTGAGTATGGAAGCGGTGGGATGAGCATATATAAGACGTACCCAGGAAATAAAAGAGGCTCCAAGACCAAACTCTTCCAGCACTCTGAGTAAATATCCCCACTCAACCTGATCGAAAGCTTTTTCTGCGTCTAAACACAGAATGGCTTGTTTGGAAGAACTATCGAATTTGTGATACATAATGTTCATTACTCTTCTAACATTAAAGAAAGAGAACCTATTGGGGATGAACCCGGTCTGATCCGTATGGATAATGGATTCTATACACTTATTTAGTCTAGTCGCCATTATTTTAGTAAAAATCTTGAAATCCAAATTAAGCATAGAAATTGGTCGGTATGAGGAGGGATTGGTTTCATCCCTGTCTTGTTTCAATAAGAGAGAAATATTAGCATTGTACAATGACGGTGGGAGCTTTTTCAACTCGATTGAGTGGGAGAGCATCCTGTGCAGAATCGGAGTTACCTGGTCAGCAAACTTCTTATAAAATTCGACTCCAAAACCGTCTGGCCCAGGGCTCTTGCCGTTTTGCAACGACCTAATTGCATCCTTGATTTCTACAGAGGAGGGTTCTGAGTTTAAGGCCTCACAAGAGGCACTATCTAATTTTGGTATGTCCAACTTTTTTAACCATGCATTGATATCACCGTTAGCTTTGGATTTATACAGCTCTTGATAATACTCCTCAAAGCGTTCATTTATTAATTTTGGATCGGTTAAAGCAACACCCTTGCCTGATTTTATTATATGTATGGCCCTACTTGCTTGTTGCCCTCTAAGCTGACGGGCTAACAATGTATGCGGTTTGTCCCCTAATTCAAAATATCGCTGTTTCAGTCGCAGTAGCTGGTCACTGACTTGATTTGTTAGAATCGTGTTATACTCATATTTAAGACTGAGCATATTTTGCAGCGTTTGGGGGTTGTTTGTGCTCCGATACAACGTCTCCATTGGAGAAAGCTCCGAATCAATTTCTTGTAGACGTCTCTCTCTGGATTTCTTTAAAGACGCTTCATACGAAATAATATGACCCCTCATAACTGCCTTGAAAGCTTCCCACAAGGTGGAGTCCGAGACATCAGAAGTGTCATTGGTCTCCAAATATTCTGTAATTTTTTCAGACATGTATTTACAGAAAGTTCCATCATTAAGCAAGGAAAGGCGTAGTCGCCATTTAGCACATCGTTTAGACAGCTTAAAGTCAAAGATAATTGAGGTTGGAGCGTGATCTGAGATCAAAATGTTATGATATTTGGTATTTATTACATTAGGTATGAGTTTCGAGTCTAATAAAAAATAATCGATACGAGAGTATGAATTGTGCATTTTAGAAAAAAAAGAGTATTCTCTGTCTGTGGGATGCTGTATCCTCCAAATGTCAACTAAATTGGTGGAGGAGATGAGATTTTTTAAAACCGTGGATGCATTCGAAGGGCTACACATTTTATTTGATGACCTATCCAGGTGCCAGTCAAGGATTGTGTTATGGTCCCCTGCAACAATCACATTCGTATTAGAAAGGTCAGGTAGCTTATCAAAGATTTTGCGAAAGAAAGCTGCATCATCAATATTCGGACCATAAATGTTAAGCAGTGTTACATGAACAGAGTAAAGGTACCCAGTTACTATGAGAAATCGACCATTCGGGTCACTTACTGTAGAAATATGTCTGAAATCTATGTTTTTCTTAACCATAATTGCCACCCCGCGGGCTTTGCTAGAAAATGTGGATTGAAATATCTGATCTGCCCATCTGCAGCGCAACTGTCTCTGCCCCAATGTTCTAATGTGAGTTTCTTGGAGGAACACAAGGTCGGCAGATAAAGACCTAAGATGTGAAAACACCTTAGCTCGTTTAATTGGGTGGCCCATGCCGCGGACATTCCAGCTCACCATGGTAACCCTCCCACGCACATCATCATCCCCAGGTACCATCAGAAGGTGTAAATTGTATTACATAAGCAGCGACATAATAATTTGCCTCAAACAAAAAAACAGGAAGACCACCAACACAAAAACACACACAAAACTCGGACTTTCCCTCCCCCCATCCCCACTCTCCCAAACAAAGTGAGAGAAAATATCCTAACATACTGTAAACGGGGGTTACTTCAACTATCTAGCCTGTTAAGCCCAAAGGCTAGCTAAAGGCTAAATTGTGAAACCGCTAGCTAGTTAACTACAAATTCAGTCGGCATCCCCTCCGATGAACAAACAAAATTACGGATCTGTTCAACAAAAAAAACGTTTCCCTTTGAAAAATTAGCAGGAACCCATCCTGTAAAATCATCCTATTCCTGAAACGAATTAAGCACATTAAACAAAGTTAAAGTTAAATCTATTGAGTCCAACGTCTACCTTTCGTGTGAATGACCATGTCCATGGCTCAGAGTTAACTCGTTCGCATGTTAGCCGACGCCCGCCGTCCACTCCGGGCCAGCGGCTTAAACATGGATAGACATGGGAGAGTCAGTGCACTTGGACAAAAGCTTGTATCCTCAGGATTTAAGCTTACTCGACAAGAGGGTGACCATGCCCCCACGTTGAGATTGGCTGAAACAGCTGGTCTGGAGACCAGCTAGTCAGTGTTAGTCTGTTAGCCGACATTAGCCCACCGTTGTCACCGGGCTGGGCGGCAGGTTATCCGCGAATAGTTTGGCCTCCTCCGGGGTGCTAAATATCGACGTGTCGATACCCTGGGTAACCCGGAGGCGAGCAGGGTAGATATATCCGGTTCGCAGGCCTGCCTCTTTGAGCTTCTTCCTCGTGACCTCGAAAAGACGACGTTGTTTCATTATCTCTGCCGGGAGATCAGGAAAAATGTGAATTTGCTTCCCATTGTAGTTCAGCGGGTATTGTTGTTGTGACAGTCGCATTATCCGCTCTTTCTGATGGCCGCTGTGGATCTTAACTATCATGACTCTGGGGCGCGCGAGATCGTTAGCCGGTTGTCCTCCCAGCCTATACGCCCTATCAACTTCTATGGGCATCGAGAAATGTTCTGCCCCCAACAAGTCCCGAATAAAGTTACCAATGAACTCCATGGGGCGGCCGCCTTCAATCTTTTCTGGTAGTCCGACCACCTTTATGTTCTGGCGTCTGGAGCGCGCCTCCAGATCAATAACTTTATCCTGGAGGGCCTTGTTAGCATATTCTAGCCTTAGCCACTGCTGCTCCAACTGAATTAGTCGAGTGTCATGGTCACTGCTCGCATCTTCTACCATAGATATCCGTGCTCCATGTTCAGTCAGAGTGGCTTGGGTAACTTGGAGGGACACCTCCAGGGTATTAAATCGGTCATCCATCTTCTTGCTCATTTCATTTATAGCTGTAAGAATGATGGCTGTTTCAGGAGTTCCTTCTGCCGATAGTGTGATTAGCTCCGGCTCTCCACCACTAGGCCGCTCCTCATCCAGTGACGATGCTGGGTTTTCATTAAATTTCCTGACGGCTGGCTGCTTTCTGGACGACTTCTGCGTTGTCATTTTATGTCGGTCTGTTATAACAGCAGTAGACACAACTTAAAGTGGGAGTTGTACTATAAATAGTCTTTTATTCCTTAATCTCGATTTATCGGAGGGGAGCTCTAGCAAAACACGTCTATTACATCACATGCACACTAGCGCCCCCCCCAACTGGGAGAACTTGGCGGACTGAGCGCAAGTGCTCAGCAAAATCCTCTCTCATATCAGGAGCATCGAACGCAGTACTCATAATCACGACGTTTGTGAAAGTTTGCTGTTAGCAAATTGTAACTGTGTTACTGCATTTCAAAGTGGCTCTATCTCCAAGTAGTTCACTGGCTCCAGAGTGGTTTGTAGTCCTTAAAGCCAGGAGAACAGGAGATAAGTGCCTGCCATCCCTTGTACTGTGATTTATGCAAACAGTAACTGAGTCACTTTACATCAATCTTCTGTCAATTTTAGAACTACTCAGAGCATCTGTGATAACATTTGCACTGCAGGTAATTACACGCCATTCTGTTCTGAATTTCAGCAGTATTGTCATCAAAATGGCTCATTTAAAACATTTATTAAGAAAGAAAGACATGAATGAAAAATCGCACCAGGCATTTATTCAATTGTCAAATTAAATGTCTTTTAGTTCATGTGTTCATTGAATTTTGAAGGAGTAATGTTGTTTAAGAGGAAAATGTAAGCTCAATGTTATGAGCAACTTGTTAGATAGAGGTCATTGCTTTATTGTATTCATTTATCAGTAAACAGCTATGTTTTCTTCCTTGAAAAGGGACAAAAATATTAGTAATGGAAATCATTGGTAATATATTAAAAAAGGAGGTGGATTTATAACTGCTAAAGGAACTGCAACGGAGGAGGAAAATATATTTTTTCATTCACTTTCTTTTTCAGACTAATGCTCATCCATTTTTTTTGGTGAAATCACAAATCATCCTGATTATTTAGTATAAGAAAATAACTGCAGATGCTGGTACAAATCGAAGGTATTTATTCACAAAATGCTGGAGTAACTCAGCAGGTCAGGCAGCATCTCAGGAGAGAAGGAATGGGTGACTTTTCGGGTCGGGAGACCCTTCTTCAGACTTCAGATCCTGATTATTTAAATCCATATAAATGCTAATACATCAAATACAGGTATTCAATTAATGCGCAAGGCATAATATATTCTAAATATTCTGTAGAAAAGTTGCTTTCAAAATTGTGAATCGGGGAGAAATCATTTAAAGTCACCATTGGGCTGATGAACCTTTATTTCATATTTGGTTCTGGTAGACAGCCAATACTTAATAAAAACACGATACGCACTTTTGACAATTGCTGACAACAGTTAAATGCCTTGTTAGAATTTTTATTTGCGTATAAAACTTATTTTAAACCTGGACCATTGGGATTCATGGAACTGTTTGACTTAGCTGAAAATATAATAAATAAATACATACATACTAGATGTCAGCACCTAATTTAAGAGAAAAAAAGTATTAATTTCCATAATACAAATACATCAAATAATGGCTTCTCTCGGGTATTACTGGTGTACTTCTGCCATCTAGTGGAAAAAACAAATTACCAATGAAATAAAGAGCATTTGAGTTCTTCGGGCCCAAAATGCAACCTTCATTAATAAGCCTATAAATCTCCCAAATTATCTCAGAGATGGAGAGGCCTAACACAAATTGGAAGAACAATATCTCATATTTCGCTTGGGGTAGTCTGCAACCCAATGGTATGAACATTATTATTTTTCCTTTTTTAGTGTTCTACTTCCACGTAATCACCTATCCATCTGCTTTCCTTCTCACCTGCTTTACCTTTTCATCTCTCCTTCCCCACCTGGTTCCATCTGTCCACCCCATCTGCTCTCCATCCGGTTCACCCTCTCATCTACAAGCCATTGGCTCACCACTGGCCACCTGGTACCTTCCGCCAATCATCTCACCTTCATCTGATTCAATTAGTTCCCATTTGGTTCCCTTTGCCCATCACACCCTGGCCTCTGGCTCCACTAACCATATTCTGGCCTCTACCCATCCCACCATGCCATTGTCTGCCCCTACTTCATTCTGTCATATGCTAATTAATTATCTTCATCCCTTTCAGTTCTGATGTAGGGTCTCAGCCAGGAAGGTTGACTCACACCTTCTGCTCACATATATGATGTTTGCCCCACCGAGTGCTTCCAGCGTTCTGGGTTTGTTTTACTCCAGAGTCCAGCATCTACTGCATCCTGTTTCTTCATACTGCTGGTTAGCATGTAGTGGATGAACAGTTAAAATGCTCCTTGTTCTCCATCCCCTTAATCCCGCTGTTTCTTGTGTAACAGACACTTTCTGACAGATGATTAAATTATCCCTGCGATTATTAGATGTCAGCTAAGATTTGGTACTTGCCCTTTTGCAATATACACTACAATTTGTGATGCATGTATATTGTGGGAGCAACTGAACATTTGATAATTGAACAGTAGATAAAGTTTTCTTAAATTTATCTTGTTTCTCTGATCTCCAAAAGTCCCTGATCTTTCCACAAATGCCTGAACAATGACATATCTCCTCCGATTTTTCCATTAAATTGGTGATGTGCAGATGCCAGGTGATCAATATTTAGTGATCAATATTTAGTTTAGAGATACAGAGCGGGAACAGGCCCTTTCGGCTCACCGGGTCCGCGCCGACCAGCGATCCCCGCACATTAACACTATCCTATATCCACTAGGGACAATTGTTTTTTACATTTACCAAGCCAATTAGCCTACAAACCTGTACGTCTTTGGAGTGTGGGAGGAAACCGAAGATCTCGGGGAAAACACACGCAGGTCACAAGGAGAACGTACAAACTCCGTACAAACAGCACCCGTAGTCGGGATCGAACCCGGGTCTCCGGCGCTGCATTCGCTGTAAGGCAGCAACTCTACCGCTGCGCCACTTATGACCATAGTCTATGACCATCCTCTGCTCTTAGTCATTCAAGATCTTTTTCTCTCCTTCAAGCAGCGGACTTGTCAGAACAGTCGGCCTCAGCATCTTCGACATGATGGCTGTTTAATAAAAGCCATCTACTTGAAAAGTTAACACTGTTTCCTTCTCCACAGGTACTGCCCGACTGTTGAGTTTTCCAGCACTTGTTGGTTTCAAGCTTCCACCACCTGCATGTTTCTTTTTGTGTTTTTCATTTGCAGCCTTTGTGAATGACTGAACATCTAATTCGACTGCCCTCTACTAATCTTCAGTATTGAGCTCCATAACTTAGATCTACATGCCTGTCAGACCGTAAGCAACCTGTGCATCTCAGAGCTGCTGGACAAAGATGGAAGTGGGATGAGACGATGTGTTTTGAGGACGTGCTGCATTGGTTGTGAATCTATTCACAATACTGCACATATTCTATTCACTGAACCCGCGTTCAATCTTTTTAATGTGTATCTAAAGAAAATCATTTCCATTTAGGAAAGAGAACAATGTACAGGGATGAAATGATATCAAGTTAGGTTGTGTTAACATTGCAAAAACAGGCACAGCAATCAAGCGGAAATTATTATTTTTTACTGCTAAAATCTACACAGTGGAAATAGCACAGGAGATAGGGAAAGTGATATTGTTTCTTTAAAGGACAGCCGAAGCACATGGTTCAATGGTACTCTATTATCAGGTGCATCCAAGAACAGTGAAATTCTTTTTTTTGCATACAATTCAGTGCCAATTAACCATTAGGCACAAACAAAGGCTGCTTCATAAAGTTACTATAGTGTAGATAAAATTTAGTCTCTGGAGTTGTAAAAGTTAACAGTCCTGATGGCCTGTGGGAAGAAACTCCGTCTCATCCTCTCCGTTTTCACAGCGTGACAGCGGAGGCGTTTGCCTGACCATAGCAGCTGGAACAGTCCGTTGCTGGGGTGGTAGGGGTCCCTCATGATCTTGCTTGCTCTGGATCTGCACCTCCTGATGTATAGGTCCTGCAGGGGGACGAGTGTAGTTCCCATGGTGCGTTCTGCCAAACGCACTACTCTCTGCAGGGCCATCCTGTCCTGGGCAGAGCTGCCAACAGTCATAAAACACAACAAGATACATGAAACACAAAATCAAAGTCACGATTGGAAAGTGCAGGATTGGATATGTGCAAAGTTTGGGGGTGGTGGAGGGGAGGGAGAAGGAGGGTCAGTCTACCCCACGTCAGAAGGGGGAGGAGTTGTACAGTTTGATAGCCACAGGGAAGAAGGATCTCCTGTGGTGTTCTGTGCTGCACTTGGAAACATAGTACTCTGTAAATAATATAGTACACAAAAAAATTCGGTGTAAATTTTATGTGTATATATATATATATATATATATATTGTGATGTCTTGAGAGGTCGGGAGCTTTTCTCTTGAAGGTTGGGAGGTGTGGGTGCCGGAAATGAAGACAGAAAAGTTCTTGTTTTCAAACTTAAATTCCATATATTATTTCCTGCTTCTAGATGTCATAGTTATTCGCTATTGTACTGTCCAAGTCTTGAAAAGCTTTCTGTGATTCCCCGGCTGGGAACGGGGCTAGGATACCAACCCACTGTTCTTTAGGCCACTTTTCTCTGGTTGCAGTAGTCTCGAATGCATGGAGATAGGCCTCTGGATCATCGGTAGGTCCCATTTTAGGAATAAAATCACTGGCACGGACTTTCGGCTTGGTGGTTGATGGCCCCGCTCCTTGAGACTGGATCCTTTGTGACCTGAGTTCCACTTCTTTCAACATATTGGCTTTTCTTTGTTCCTCCAAAAGAGCCCGGCTCGTCTCTATTTGGATCTGGTTACTCTGAGCCAGCATCTTCAACATTTCCTCCATGTCGTTCTCACTGGTTCTCAATTGTGCCAAGCGGATAGTCAAATCACTGATGGACATTCGTACTCACCCACCCCTCCTTATCTGGCATTCTCCACCATTGTGATGTCTTGAGAGGTCGGGAGCTTTTCTCTTGAAGGTTGGGAGGTGTGGGTGCCGGAAATGAAGACAGAAACGTTCTTGTTTTCAAACTTAAATTCCATATATTTAGTCTTTTCCAAAAACAGGTAAACTTAATTGTTTGCAGACAGGTACACAAAACCAAAACAGGTAGTTAAATCAAAACTGTAGCTTGCTGCCTTCTTACAAAATATAACTCAAACACTCTCTGCCTCTCTTCATCGTTGTCTCTCTCTTTAAATATACTGCTTGTCTTCCTTTTTAGCTCCCTCACTGAGGCAATCAGCTCATCTGGTTCAGCTGGGCAGCAATCAGTGTCACCAGCAATCAGTATCAGCAACAGTCAGTGTCAGCAGGGCAGGCAGCCCTGCTGACTATGGGTTTTGTAGTCTTTTGCTGGCAGCCATGATGGTTTGTAGTCCTTGTTGCATCCACCGGGAGGAAATGTATCTCCCCTCTATGACTCTACCTCTCATGATATCACAATATATATATATATGTACATAGAGAGAGAGAGAGAGAGAGAGAGAACAAGGGGTCACAGTTTAAGGATAAGCATAAGGGGGAAGTCTTTTAGGACCGAGATGAGAAAGTTTTTTTTCACACAGAGAGTGGTGAATCTGTGGAATTCTCTGCCACAGAAGGTAGTTGAGGCCAGTTCATTGGCTACATTTAAGAGGGAGTTAGATGTGGCCCTTGTGGCTAAAGAGACCAGGGGGTATGGAGAGAAGGCAGGTATGGGATACTGAGTTGGATGATCAGCCATGATCATATTGAATGGCGGTGCAGGCTCGAAGGGCCGAATGGCCTACTCCTGCACCTATTTTCTATGTTTCTATGTTTCTATGAGATGCTGTCTTGAGTTACTCCAACACTATCTATCTTCAATGAAATAGTGTTTTCTAGAAATTAAAATATCCTGTGCAGTTTTCGATGGCACATCATTCAAAGTTATGTGATGTACTGGCTGTCCGGAATATTATAGAATGGTTTAGGTATTCATTGCAAAAAAATAACTACAGAATGTAATGGAGAACAGAAGGACATTGAAAGAAAATTATTGAGCTTGAAAGCTGCAACAGATGGCTTTAATAGAGATCTAAAAGCAACAATTTGTGGTGTTGGCTTCAAAGGTAAGACCAGGATACATTTAGTGTGGGAATTTAAGCATGTCAGTCGAGATGGGATCAAATAAAAGGGGAAGGCGAAAGGGGAACTTGATCACAATTCCTTTACATGAACAAAACATACCTACCAGTCAGAATGGACTTGGCAAGAATTTTCTAAACACAACATGCCAAGATCATCCGAGAGATGCCAGAGATGAACAACTAACCACTTTACTGAGCAAGGACAAATTAGTCGGCATTGCCAGTTTGCTCCTGATTACTTCATTGAAAACCTGAAGTAATTAAAATAGTGATGGGCAGGTTGCAGTGATAACTATTTCAAATAGAAGGTATTTATTCACAAAATGCTGGAGTAACTCAGTGGGACAGGCAGCATCTCAGGAGAGAAGGAATTGGTGACGTTTCGGGTCGAGACCCTTCTTCAGACTATTTCAAATAGGATTGTTAACTTTGTGGCACGGTGGCACAGCGTTGGTGTTGCTGCCTGACAGCGCTTGCAGCTCCAGAGACCCGGGTTCGATCCTACTACGGGTGCTGTCTGTACGGAGTTTGTACGTTCTCCCCCTGACCTGCGTGGGTTTTATCTGAGATCTGCCTTTTCCTCTCACACTCCAAAGACGTACAGGAATGTAGGTTAATTGGCTTGGGTTTGTATACTTGGTATAAGTGTAAATTGTCCCTAGTGTGTGTAGGATGGTGTTAATGTCGCTGGTTGGAACGGACTCGGTGGGCCGTAGGGCCTGTTTCCGCGCTGTACCTCTAAACTATAAAAAAAGACTAAACAACAGCTAACTGAGAGCATGTTGAGGATTCTTCTTGTGCAAGCCTTGGCTTAGCACCTGGATTAACGTGATAAACTTAATTAACGTACAGGTAATTAACATACAGGTAACGTACAGGCAAAGACATACAGGTATGTAGGTTAATTGACTGGGTAAAATGTTTTTAAAAAATTGTCCCTAGTGTGTGTAGGATAGTGTTAATGTGCGGGGATCGCTGGGCGGTGCAGACTCGGTGGGTCGAAGGGCCTGTTTCCGCGCTGTATCTCGAAATCTAAAATCTAAAACTTGATAAAATGAAACCAAGAGGAAGATTGTTATTATCCCCAACTAATGCTGAGGCAGTGTTAATTATTTGACTGGTTTCTCTATTGGGAAGTTGCTATGATAACTGTTTTGTGCTAGTTATGGTAACTGCTGTTTCTTTCTGAATCTATTTTATTTCAGGATCCTATCAGAAACATCGAATCTTTGGAAAAATTTCAAATCTTACTCCTGTAATAACTCTTCACACTTTCACTCTTCACCCTTGATTACGTTGTGATTCAAATATGATCAGCAACAGATAATAACTGTGGAATTTGCAATTATTCAGAGCATGGTTGAACACCAAAATAATAAAATAATGGTTTTCCTGTAGTTTTGCAGTCAGGGTTGATCATAACTAGTTAATGCATTGGACAGAGACCCTCTGTAATTATGAACATAGCCCTGGAACCTCCTGGCTTACTGCACTAGCCTGAAGACAACCAGTTACATCACGGCTTGGTTCAGCACTTGAAAGTATGTTGAAAGACTGGAGCGACTAGGCTTGTATACACTGGAATTTAGAAGGATGAGAGGAGATCTTATCGAAACGTATAAGATTATTAAGGGGTTGGACACATTAGAGGCAGGAAACATGTTCCCAATGTTGGGGGAGTCCAGAACAAGGGGCCACAGTTTAAGAATAAGGGGTAGGCCATTCAGAACTGAGATGAGGAAAAACTTTTTCAGTCAGAGAGTTGTAAATCTGTGGAATTCTCTGCCTCAGAAGGCAGTGGAGGCCAATTCTCTGAATGCATTCAAGAGAGAGCTAGATAGAGCTCTTAAGGATAGCGGAGTCAGGGGGTACGGGGAGAAGGCAGGAACAGGGTACTGATTGAGAATGATCAGCCATGATCACATTGAATGGCGGTGCTGGCTCGAACTGCTGCACCTATTGTTTATTCTCTATTGTCTATTGAAAGCCCCAGAATAGAGGTGATCACAAAAAGTAGTGGACATTTCCCGGTCCATCGCATGTTTCAACCTCCCCACCATCAAAGGGATGTACACACACACACACATATATTATATATATATATATATATATATATATAATATATGTGTGTGTGTGTGTGTGTGTGTGTGTGTGTGTATACATATGTGCATATATATATATATATATATATATATATATATGAAAGAACTGTAGATGCTGGTTTATATCGAAGGTAGACATAAAATGCTAAAGTAACTCAGCGGGTCAGCCAGCATCTCTGGAGTGAAGGAGAGCATTCCTTTTCTCCAGAGATGCTGCCTGACCCGCTGAGTTACTCCAGCGTTTTGTGTCTATCTTCTATGTATATAAATATATATATATATATATATTTGATGTGTGTGTGTGTATTGGCTATTTTTCCTTTATTATATTGTTTACAGAGCACTGTGTTGTGTTGCTGCAAGTAAGAATTTCATTGTTCTGTCTGGGAAAGGTGACAATAAGACTTCCTTGTCTCTTTTTTTTCTCTCTCTTAGAGAAACCTTCAACTATCTGTTCCCTTTTAGTTAATTAAAAAAACAATCCTGCCATTTGCCTGACGAATGGGTGCAATAAAGAACCCTTGTATCTCCTGATCGATGTTATTGTCCGCAGGCCTAGTTTACAACATTCTATGTTCTTCTTTACTGTGCATTGCATGCTAAACATCTTCTAAATCTTTCTATTGCCTCTCCTAACATGACCTGTAAACGATCTTCACTATTTTAACGTCTTTTCGCAGTCTTAACGTCTTGGGATAAACATTATAAACCTTGTCCTCTTTTCTTATAATTTCCCGAATTCCCTACATTGCATCACCAGTAACTTTGTAATACTGTCTATGAATTGCACACTTTGTTTGCGGTTGTGCTGCATAGCCCAAACCTTGGGCATTTACTTGTACTTTCTCCAACTTCAAAACGCTCCTGCACATTTGATTCCTTCAATAGCTAGTGTGTTCCAACTATTGCCGACTTCTACAGTTGTCGCGTTATGTGGAAAGTTGGAAATCAATTTGATCGAGTTGAACTTTAATCATCATCATCATCATAATAATACTTTATTAGCCAAGTATGTTTTGCAACATACAAGGAATTTCATTTGCCATACAGTCACACCAATAAAAAAGCAACAGGACACACAAAATACATTTTAACATGAACATCCACCACAGTGACTCCTCCACATTCCTCACTGTGATGGAAGGCGAAAAAAAGTTCAATCTCTTCTCTTCTTTGTTCTCCCGCGGTCGGGGGCCTCAAGCCTTCCGTTGACGGGACGATCTTGACTCTCGTAGCCGGCGGTCGGCCCCTCCGTTTTTTACTTTCAACTTTTAAAACACACTGAAAATAACAAAAAAAGACGAAAGGACAGACAGGCCGTTGGCGAGGCTGCCATCTATGATGGCGCCACCTGGTGGATTTGCAGCTGTGGCTCTGAATTCCCTCAAGCTTCACCAATTGCCTGTTGGAACACTGGTTCCAGAGATGTGGCATATGTGATAACTAAATTTTCTCTCATTATTCCACTTTTCTTCTGCAGGTGTTACAGTGGAGGATTGGAACAACTTCAACAAACGTATCTCCGGATCCTACAGGTACTAAAGCTCTCTGTCATTGACAAAGCAACATTCACTGCACAGAATGAGAGTATCCATCTACCACAAGACTTTTCTTCTCCATTGTACTGAAGGAAGATTCAAGTGGTTGCAGAATCTATGCTATTGGGCTGATAAGGTTTATCAGCAATGTATAATCTTTCACTGCAGTGGAGGTTTGCTTATTAATCTAAGGCTTTACCTGGATTGATATTCACAAAAATATTCCATCATTTGGGCAAAAATAATCCATCAAAAAATACTCCATGTTATAAGTGATAGGAGTAGAATTTAAGGTCCTGTCCAACTTAGGCGACTTTTTTGGAGACTGCCGGCGACTGTCGTAGCAGATCGCCAAAATTTTCTTTTACCCGACGACAATGACCACGACAATGCCGAGTCAGGTCGAGATTACAGCGTCTTCGGAAACATTGCGAAATTCCCACGCTGTCAATGCTTCTCCGGCGTCCTAATTTTCGCTGAAATCACTGACAAGTCGGTAAATACTTGAGAGCTTTGAAATATAACATCTTGCCTGGGATACTTGAAAACCAAGCTTCACTGCAACAAGGCATAAACTGGATTTACTTCCAGTTTACTAATAGCTGTATTAAAAAAAAAATTTTTTAAAGTGGTTAAGTGGATTTTTGTGAAAAGTGTGTGGGCATTCTTTGAAAATGTACGGGAGATGCATATCTGGTTTCTGGGTTGCATATCTGGGTTGGGAGCCCACTTTAAATCTATTGGCTGACGCCATAAACATCGCAAAAATTCCCACGCTTACCTGACCGTTAAACTGTTCCCTCCAACCTACCTGTCAAATGTCCTGACGGTAAATAAATTGGTTAAACACAAGCATTTTATGGTATTTTGAAATGACTTGCCTTACTTTAATATTATGTGCTTCTAAATGCATCTGCGACAACCTAGCAAACCTGGGGACAGCATGCGACAGCGCCCGCAATAAGCTACGATACCTGGCGACAAGCCAGCTGTCGCCGAGAAATTTCAAACCGGATGATTTCTCAGTGACGCGCTGAGATCCACTATGATTTTTGGAATACCTCTCACGATCATGCCCGCGACACCCCAGCGAACTGTTGACGACAGCCTAGTCACCGGCAGTCACCTTAAAATCGCCTAAGTGGGACAGGCCCTTAAGGCCCATCAAGTCTACACCATTCATTCATTGTTGATCTATCTCTCCCTCCAAACCCCATTCTCCTGACTTTTCCCCATAACCCCTGACACCCGTACTAATCAAGAATCTATCTATCTCTGCCTTAAAAATATCCATGAACTTTGCCTCCACTGATTTCTGCTGCAAGGATTCACCACCCTCTGACTAAAGAAATTCCTCCTCATCTCCTCCCTGAAAGGAACATCCTTTAATTCTGAGGCTGTGACATCTGGTCCTTGACTCTCCCACTAGTGGAAACATCGTCTTCACATTCACTCTATCCAAGATTTACACAATTTGCACAATTTACACAAGCCATCCTTTATTATTCATCAGCCATTCTTCCCCAACAATGTAAATGCTTCTTTGAAAGACGCAGCAACTGGAGGCAGATTTACAGACACAGAATGGGTTGTCTTTGGCAGAAATCTATTAATTCAAACTAAAACAAATAGGCAGTTGGTTTACACAAATCCCACAAAATGATCTGTTTGCAAATATTGGCTCTTTTCATACACATCTTCCTGTTCAACGGATTCCTTTGATCCCTGCCTCTTTCTTGAAAGGAGCATCTTTTTTGTTAAGACAGGGTAAGTAAGATTCGCTGAGATTTGCTGCCACCTGTGTTACACGGTTGTACGAAGTCAGACATCTACCTGAAAGTCAAGAAAGCAGCATAAAAGATGCAAAGGGAGCAATGACAGCAACAAGGATGTCTAAGAGCAACGAACGTCGCAAGATTAACGGAGCAGAAATCATACTTCACCTTCTGTATTATGGAGGAATCTCACTGTATTAAGTAAGGAATCCAACCAGAAAATACTGTTGCGTGTTCTTTGTTTTAACTTTGTTGATAAGTGGTTTATTAAAGCAGCTTGAAAACCTAATCAAAGCATGCATCAAGCCAGCACAGCAGGAGAGTTGCTGCCTTACAGAGCCAGAGATCTGGGATCCATCCTGACTACGGGTGCTGTCTGTATGGAGTTTGTACGTTCTCTCTGTTACCTTCATGTGGTTACTTCAAGATCTTCAGTTTTCTCCCACACGCCAAAGACGTACAGGTTTCTAGGTTAATTGGCTTGGTATGAATGTAAAATTGTCCCTGGTGTGTGTAGGGTAGGGATAATGTGCGGGGATCGCTGGTCGGTGTGGACTCGGTGGGCCGAAGGGCCTGTGTCCGTGCTGGATCTCGAAGCTAAGTTAAGCCAAATGATGCCCATTGCCTTCAGGATTATGACTGAACGTCAGACACAATGTTAGGACATGGATGTCTCTACAGCTCACAGACTGCTGGGTTCCTCCTGTTATATTGCCATCCAGCAAGCAATGGGGTCCTTGTCTCAAGGACAAACATTCAGATGAAGTATTGAAGCTGGTAGCTAATGGCACACTAAGCTGGTATCTCTGACAGATACAAGTGACAATATACATACATATCGAAATGCACATCGAATTGATCAACTTGTGGAACACACATTAAATTATATGTCAGGCTGCCAACCAGACTCATGCTCAGTAAAACTCCGTTAATTTGACATTTCCTGGATTTTGGAGGTGGGATCTTGGGCCCTGCTGTGTAGAGAATCGGCTCAGTTGGGATCTTAGTGAGTGGAGAAGGAACAAAGGATTTGGGGCCCTCGTGAGTGGCATGAGAGCACAGGAACTGGGGCCCCAGTGGGACAATAGGAACTGGGGCCCTGGTGAAAATAGAGGGGGTGTAGGAGCTGGAATCCCAATGAGTGCAGAGGAACAGTGGAACTAAGCCCCCTTGTGTGGTGAAGGAATATGGAAACTGGACCCCCGGTTGGTGGAGTGAGAGCAAGGGGACTGAGGTGACAGGCAGTGATACGGGAGCTTGGGAAACATAGAAACATAGAAACTAGGTGCAGGAGGAGGCCATTTTGGCCCTTCGAGCCAGCACCGTCGTTCATTGTGATCGTGGCTGATCATCCACAATCAGTAACCCATGCCTGCCTTCTCCCCATATCCCTTGATTCTGCTAGCCCCTCTTTCTAACTCTCTTTTAAATCCATCCAGTGAATTGGCCTCCACTGCCATCTGTGGCAGAGAATTCCACAAATTCACAACTCTCTGGGCGAAAAAGTTTCTTCTCACCTCAGTTTTAAATGGCCTCCCCTTTATTCTTAGACTGTGGCCCCTGGTTCTGGACTCCCCCAACATTGGGAACACTTTTCCTGCATCTAGCTTGTCCAGTCCTTTTCTAATTTTGTACATTTCTATAAGATCCCCTCTCATCCTTCTAAACTCCAGTGAATACAAGCCCAGCGTTTCCAATCTTCCCTCATACGACGGTCCCGCCATCCCGGGGGTTACCCTCGTGAACCTACGCTGCACTGCCTCAATAGCACAGACGTCCTTCCTCAAATTAGGAACTGGGACCCCATGAGTGGCATGGGAACTATGACCACAATGGGTGGTGAGAAATTGCAGTATCCATGGCCCCAGTCAGTGGAGAAGGTGGGAGGAGCTGGAATGCCACTGATCGGAGAGGGAGTACTGGAATGGATGCTCTAAGTTAAGAGGAGCTCAGCCCCTGATGACCGGAAAGAAATTGCAAGAACTGGAATCCCACTGGGTTATGAAGAGATGGTGGGGAAAAATTGCCTGATGAGTTTGAGGCATTGTCTTTCCGCTGACTGGATAGCACGCAACAAAAGCTTTTCACTGTACCTCGGTATACGTGACAACAAACTCATCTGAACTGGTGCTAAATAGTTGAACAGCGGGTTATCAGAGTTTTACTGCATAACCAGATTGTTCCCTAAGATCTATCTAGAGATACATCCGCCCGCCCCGGATCGCAGGGCTTGGGTCGGCCCGCTGCGGAGCTTTCACCGTCCGGCGTGGCCTGGAACGTGGCAAGTTCAACAGCCTGACCGCGGGAGAAGACGGCAGGGGACGAGAAAAGACATTCTGGCCTTCCATCACAGTGAGGAGGGGACTGGAGGAGACTCACTGTGATGGATGTTTCTTTTTTTTTTTGTGTGTGTTGGTTTGTGGTTGTGTGTGTAATTGCTTATTTTATTGCTCTTACTGTTGGACTGTGGTTGACGAAATCGCGTCCAAAAGACTTGTTTTTTTGGATGACAATAAAGGTAATTCTGATTCTGATTGAATAGTGAAGATCGGCACAAGATGCTGGAGTAACTCAGCGGGACAGGCAGCATCTCTGGAGAGAAGGAATGGGCGGCGTTTTGGGTCGAGACCCTTCTTCAGACTTCATTTACTCCAGCTTTTTGTCTCCATCTTCGGTTTAAAGCAGCATCTGCAGTTCCTTCCCACACATTGAATAATGGCTGGCCTGAGGATATGCTGAGTAGACTTGAAATGTTAGATCTGGTTCATTCCTTAAAAAAAAACTATGCTGTTTCCAAATAAGAAGGAAGGGATCGTGTTAATTGATAATACAACTTTTATCATATCATATCATATATATACAGCCGGAAACAGGCCTTTTCGGCCCTCCAAGTCCGTGCCGCCCAGTGATCCCCGTACATTAACACTATCCTACACCCACTAGGGACAATTTTTACATTTACCCAACCAATTAACCTACATACCTGTACGTCTTTGGAATGTGGGAGGAAACCGAAGATCTCGGAGAAAACCCACGCAGGTCACGGGGAGAACGTACAAACTCCTTACAGTGCAGCACCCGTAGTCAGGATCGAACCTGAGTCTCCGGCACTGCATTCGCTGTAAAGCAGCAACTCTACCGCTGCGCTACCGTGCCGCCAGAAGATGAGGTGTAAAACGCAATGTATTAATTGTTGTGGATGCTTTGAGGTTCTGCTAAGTCCACTACTGACAGATGTAATGGAAATAACAAACACTGCTGTCATTGGGTGTTCCTAAACAGTCTTTTATTTCTTTTTTAAATATCTAGCGCTGAGACACTCTGACCTTTTATTGATTAAAGAGATTTCAAATTGAAGCTAAAAATATCAGTTCTTTCCAACAGGCTGACAGATTACATTTATTTTGCAACAAAATGTTTTAATAATTGAACTAATTTATTTCTATGCTCCCAGGACAGCTGTGTCCTTTACGGGAGAACTCTATTTACCAAAATGCCACGGACCTTTTCGATATGCCACGGTAATATCTTCATAATGTCATAAGCAAATACCAGAGATCCTAGCATAATACTAGCTGTGAAAATGAAAAGGGTAAAAGTAATGATTGCAACAGTGCAAGAGATATACTTAGTGCTCTGACACTTTCTTCAAACCAAACTCCCGATCAACTATAATTACAATGAAGTAAAGCAAATTTAGCTTTGCAATGATGAAAACTTACCTATCTAATTATAGTCTGTAGCATACTCTTGGTGGGTGGGGAGGATGGGGCAGGCATCCCATGCAATTTTTACCAACAACTGCCTTGGGAAATTGAAAGGACCATGTACGATACAGTTTTGTGTCTGTTGTAGGATGTAAGGCAGGAAACATGTTCCCAATGTCGGGGGAGTCCAGAACCAGGGGCCACAGTTTAAGAATAAGAGGTAGGCCGTTTAGAACTGAGATGAGGAAAAAACTTTTTCAGTCAGAGAGTTGTGAATCTGTGGAATTCTCTGCCTCAGAAGGCAGTGGAGGCCAATTCTCTGAATGCATTCAAGAGAGAGCTAGATAGAGCTCTTAAGGATAGCGGAGTCAGGGGGTATGGGGAGAAGGCAGGAACGGGGTACTGATTGAGAATGATCAGCCATGAATCAGACATTGAATGGCGGTGCTGGCTCGAAGGGCCGAATGGCCTCCTCCTGCACCTATTGTCTATTGTCTATTGTAATAATGATACTCTTTAGGATTCCCATTAGCAGGGTTAATGTTATCTGCTTAAACTTAGATCTTGAGAGTCTAGTCTCTGCAGACCCTGAAAATGGAGGTTCCATAGGCAATGCCTTCATCCTGAAGAGTTTTTTCCAGACAGAAGGCTAAACTGGATATGCAGTGAGTGGCACATGTGACCGCAGATGCAGAAATCAGGAGTGAAAATCATACTGCTGCAGGAACTCAGCAGGTCAAGCAGCATCTTTGGAGGGAAAAGGAGTTGTCAACATTTTGGGTCAATACCCTGCATCAGGAGTCCATGCAAGATCTCTAAATGGAACATTGACAATTCCTATCCCCCCCCCCCCCCCCCCCCAGATGTTGTTCGACCAGTCGAGTTCCTCCAACAGTCTGGATAACCAGATCAGTTGTGGTTTGCCAATTGATTGGAGTTGTTGGGATCTTGAGGGGGCACTGAAAACCACACACAGTGTTTTCTCCACCTGTTGGTGCTTGGCATTGAGCAATTGGTCATAAAATGTGCATCATAAGCCTCTCAGAAAACTGGAAACCAAAGGTTTGATGAACGGACAGGATCTGAATAGTCAATTGGTTCCACAAAACTCCTCTCATTCCCTATACACGACCAGTACTGTTTCGCCTTGTCACCAGGCAGTCCATCGCTGGATCACAATGCCCTGAGCACTTCCAACACCCTTTTCCCACTTCATCCACACAGAGTGGAATTCTCTGCCTCAGAAGGCAGTGGAGGCCAATTCTCTGAATGCATTCAAGAGAGAGCTACATAGAGCTCTTAAGGATAGCGGAATCAGTGGGTATAGGGAGAAGGCAGGAACGGGGTACTGATTGAGAATGATCAGCCATGATCACATTGAATGGCGGTGCTGGCTCGAAGGGACGAATGGCCTCCTCCTGTACCTACTGTCTATTGTCTATTGTCTATCAACCATTGAGCACAGGGCACAAATGCAATCTCCCCCCCTCACCATTCCTGAATGCCATGGGCGTAACAGTGGCACAACGATAGAGTTGCTGCTTTACAGTGCTTGCAGCGCCGGAGACCCGGGTTCAATCCGGGTTTGATTAGTGGTTTATTAAAGCAGCTTAAAAACGGAATCAAAGCACTCATCAAGGCAGCACAGTGGCGCTGCAATAGAGCTGCTGCCTTACAGCGCCTGAGACCCACGTTCGATCCTGACTATGGGTGCTAACTATACGGAGTTTATACCTTCTCCCCGTGACCTGCGTGGGTTTACTCCGAGATCTTCCATTTCCTCACACACTCCAAAGACGTACAAGTTTGTAAGTTAATTGGCATGGTATAGGTGTAAATTATCCTTGGTATGCATAGGATAGCGTTGATGTGCGGGGATCGCTAGTCGGTGCGGACTCAGTGGGCCGAAGGGCCTGTTTCCGTGCTGTATCTCTAAACTAAACTGAACTAAACCAACTTCCTGTAGAAATTAAAATAAGAAAAATATGGTTGGAATCTCTCTGCAGTTCAGGCAGCATTTTGGGAAGAAAAGCAGAATCAATGCTTCAGATAGAGGACTTCATCAGAATTAATCTTATAGAAACATATTAATAGACAATAGACAATAGACAATAGGTGCAGGAGGAGGCCATTCGGACCTTCGAGCCAGCACCGCCATTCAATGTGATCATGGCTGATCATTCTCAATCAGTACCCCGTTCCTGCCTTCTCCCCATACTCCCTGACTCCGCTATCCTTAAGAGCTCTATCTAGCTCTCTCTTGAATGCATTCAGAGAATTGGCCTCCACTGCCTTCTGAGGCAGAAAATTCCACAGGGGTGGGGGAAACCTTTCTTTAAAAAAAAATCTCTTCCTCGAGGCGCGGCTCGGCCGCGGGACCTTCCATCGCCCGGCGCATCTCGGCCGTGGGACTTTTCATTGCCCGGCACGGCTCGGCCGCGGGACCTTTCATCGCCCGGCACGGCTCGGCCGCGGGGCCTTCCAGCGCCCGGTACGGCTCAACCACGGGACCTTCCATCTCCTTGCGGGGGCTACGCGAGTTGGTCGCCTCGGCAGAAGTCGAACTATCTGTCCGTGGGGGAAGCATGGGGGAAGGGAGAAGAAATTTTCTTGCCTTCCATCACAGTGAAGGGGTGTCTGGAGGAGTCACTGTGATGGATGTTTGTGTTAAAATTGTGTGTCTTGTGTCTTTTACTCTGTACTGTTGTGGCTGCCTGGCAAATGATTTTCCTTCAATTCATTTTGAATGACAATAAAGGTAATTCAGATTCAGATTCAGAGAGGACAGAAGCAGGTGTTTTTTTAAAACTTTATTAATTTTATTTAAATTTTAACAAAACACATACATGTTACAGCTCATCGTACCCAATGATACCTACATTATAAATTCGATTATACATTATAAATTGGATTATACATGTATTGTTCTTGAGTGAACGATGGTACACTCAGGTCTCTGTGTCTTCTCCCACCTTGGTGTTAAAGTAAAAAGTTTTAACTGAGTCTTGTGTTCTTTGAATTATTTCATATATAAGTCTAGGCGACTATCACACTACTGTAGTATTCTGACTTGCTGCCTTTCACTGCCTCAGTGACTGATCTCATAAACTGAGCAAAAGCATTTACTGCATGACTCTCTCAGGCCTGTGGCCATTACTGAGGGTTTTAATCAAAATCACATCGTGACAATATTTACCTGGGGATCTGGGGACTAGATGTACATTCTTTGGTATTTAAGAAGGTTCGAGCATTTGTGTGAGAGAATTGTCATTGGGCTTTTAAATTAGGCACAAATGGAGGTCAGTTATTTACCTTGCAGGTTCTGGTGTAATCACATTAAAACGAGGATTGAAGATGAATGAATGAATGAATGAATGAATGAATGAATGAATGAATGAATGAATGAATGAATGAATACGTTTATTAGCAAAGTATGTACACATACAAGGAATGTGCCTTGGTGCTCCGCTTGCAAGTAACAACACGAACATACAGTAAACAATTAAGAATAAACCATAAAACATTAAAACATTAAGAAGACATCATTAGAGTTTAAACATGTGAGTGAAATAAACCAGAGCAAAAAGAGGCTACAGACTTTTGGTTGTTGAGTAGAGCTACTACTCGTGGGGAAAAAAGCTGTTTTTATGTCGGGCTGTGGCTGCTTTGATAGTCTGGAGTCGCCTTCCAGAGGGAAGTGCTTCAAAGAGTTTGTAGCCAGGGTGAGAGGGGTCAGATGACCTTTTGAGGTGAAATACGATGTTGAAATCGGCCAGCATTCCCTGAATCAGACTTGTCTTGAAGCATTGACCATGGTGCAGCCTGTGCCAAATGATTATCACTGATATGCATTTGTAAAGTTGACTGCAAAGATGGATGATTCTAATTGCGATCCACCTTGACTGCGTCTTGCAGACTGTGGTCAAGCAAGGTGGTGCCATCACTCCAGCCTGTTTCTGAACCTGCCTTCCTGCGATACAATACCTCACCTTCAGCAAGTTGCCAGCTGGAGTAGGGGTAATGCGCGGCTGCATATTTGGAGGCCAGTCCTTAAGTCCTCGTTGAATCTTTACCTGAAACCTTATGCTAAACATTTATAAAACAAAGATTTTGTTTAGATTAGTTTAGAGATGCAGCACGAAAACAGGCCCTTCGGCCCACCGAGTCCGCGCCGACCAGCAGTCCCCGCACATTGATATTACCCACACACGCTAGGGACAATTTACACTTATACCAGGCCAATTAACCTACACATCTGTACGTCTTTGGATTGTGGGAGGAAACCAAATATCATGGAGAAAGCCCACACGGTCACGGGGAGAACGTACAAACTCCGTACAGACAGCACCCGTAGTCGGGATCGAACACGGGTCTCCAGCCTTGCAAGAGCTAAGGTAGAAACTCTACCTCCATCTGCCAGGCAACTCAACCTGTCGAAATACACATCCATGAGATCCTGGAAAATGTGAATTGCTTTCCACATCTCGGAGACCAAATTACACCGAAGACAGAGATCAACAACAAAATAAGCATCCAGTGCATCAATACAGCCTTCAGCCAACTCAGAAAAAGGACTTTCAAAGTCCAGCATCTCATGGCCAACACCAAATTTGTGGGCAATTGAATTGTATGATCTCCAGAAGTTCATATGTTCAGAAATTATAGGAGCAGAATTAGGGCATTCGGCCCATCAGGTTTAATCCACCATTCAATCATGGCTGATCTATCTCTCCCTCCTAACCCCATTCTCCTGACTTCTTCCCATAACCCCTGACACCCGCACTAATCAAGAATCTATCTACCTGTATCTACTTTAAAAATATCCATTTATGTGGCCTTGTCAGCCTTCTATGGCCAAGAATTCCACAGATTCACCACCCTCTGACTAAAGAAATTCCTCCTCACCTCCTTCCTGAAGGAATGTCTTTTAATTCTGAGACCGTGACCTCTGGTCCTAGACTCTCGTACAAGTGGAAACATCCTCTCCACATCCACTCTATCTTGACCTCTGTCTTCACCCTCCTGCTTCTGATTAATGGAAATATAGGCATTTCAAGTGAATGAAGGTAGTACCTGTTCTGGTGACTCTAACATTTCCACTCAATCCAAATTGGATTCCATTCTTTTAGGTTTATTATTATCACGTGTTCTGACATATAGCGTTGTTTCGCATGCTACCCAATCAGAGCGGTCACGGTGGCGCAGCGGTAGAGTTGCTGCCTTACAGCACTTACAGCACCGGAGACCCGGGTTCGATCCCGACTACGGGTGCTGTCTGTCAGCATGAGATGATCCTCCACTTTCTGAGCTTAGTTTAGAGATATACCACATGGAAACAGGCCCTTCGGCCAACTGAGTCCACACCGACCATCGATCACCCATTCACACTAGTCTAGGTTATCCTGCTTTCACATCTACGCCCTTCACACGGAGGTTGATTAACCTACATGCCTTAGGGATGTGGGAGGAAACTGGAACACCCTCAGGTAACCCATACGGTCACAGGGAAAATGTGCAAACTCCACAATGACAGCGCCCGAGGTCAGGACCGAACCTGGGTCTTTGACATGGTGAGGCAGCAGCTCTACCAGCTGCACCACTGTGTCACCCTCTGTGTCACTCTGCCACCCATTAAATGCGAGCTTAGTTTGGTCAAGTCTGAAGATTGCAAGAAAGGCTTTAACTAACATCAAACTTTGTATAAAAGTGTTGCGGTTTCAGTGTGGACTTCACTGGTAAGGTGAATGGGCCTCTCTTCATCTCCAAAGTGAAAAGTGAATTGAATGAATTGTTTCTGTTTGGCACGAGAAGAGTCTGTGTGGATGAAGCCTTTGCTCCACAACACATCACACCCGCGATGTAGTCTTTACAAGATAACTTGCAGACTAGCAGATTGTCTCTGATAGTGCATTCATGAAGGACACTGAGTGCCAAGGACCTCTTCCCCTGCAGAATCGGACCCTTTTCATCCTTCCCGCTCTCGCTCTGTTTGTGGAGTTCCAGGTGAGGCCAAATCCGCTCAATGCCGGATGTGTTGGGGCAACTGATAACAAATACTCACCTCAGTTCAGTTTAGGTTTAGTTTAGAGATAGAGCGTGGAAACAGGCCCTATCGGCCCACCGGTTCCGCGCCGACCAGCGATCCCCGCACACTAACACTATCCTACACCCTCCAGGAACAATTTTTACATTTGCCCAGCCAATTAACCTACAAACCTGTACGTCTTTGGAGTGTGGGAGGGATCCGAAGATCTCGGAGAAAATCCACGCTGGTCACGGGGAGAACGTACAAACTCCGTACAGACGGCGCCCGTAGTCAGGATCGAACCCAGATCTCCGGCACTGCATTCGCTGTAGGGCAGCAACTCTACCGCTGCGCCACCGTGCCTCTTGAACTGTTGTTATAAATTTATTATTAACAGTTAGTATTAACCGTGACCGGTTATTTCATGGAGCGGCAAAACTACCAGCAAGCAGAACTGATTAGGTACAGATTTATTTGCCCATACCTACCTCTCACTACAGTTGCAAGCATCAACCTCTATTGCAGGCATGACATTAATAAAGCTCTCGGGGATCAGAGTTACACCATTGTGTCTTTGTTCATCTGTGGTGCTGTTATCATAATGATATTTGTAATTGAATATGTCTCTTGATAGTATGCAATAAACTGGCAGCAATAAGATGCTTATTGCATACAAAATTATTGTACAATTGCCAAAAAGCTGCAATATTTGTTTTTCCTCAGGATGGTAATGAAATTTCAAGTATTTCATTAAAATTTAACACAACATGCAAATACCTGTTTTAGAGTGAAAGTGGAAAGAGCTGAGGAAAGATATCTTTGTGGTTAAAGATATCTTTGTGGCGACACGGTGGTGCAGCGGTAGAGTTGCTTCCTTACAGTGAGTGCAGCGCCGGAGACTCAGGTTCGATCCTGACTACGGGCGCCGTCTGTACGGAGTTTGTACGTTCTCCCCGTGACCTGCGTGGGTTTTCTCCGAGATCTTTGGTTTCCTCCCACACTCCAAAGACGTACAGGTTTGTAGGTTAATTGACTGGGCAAATGTAAAAATTGTCCCTAGTGTGTGTAGGATAGTGTTAATGTGCGGGGATCGCTGGGCGGCGCGGACCCGGTGGGCCGAAGGGCCTGTTTCCGCGCTGTATCTCTAAATGTAAATGTAAATCTAAAAATGCAGTTGTCTATTAATGCAGAGATGACTAAATATAGTTGTTTTAAAAGATCCTTTATTTCCTTTATTTTTGAGGGGGATGAACAGTTAAATAAGCCTTGAATCGACTGGAATGTACTAGAAATGACTCGTCTCAAATCATAACTCGACAAAATCCATTCTCCCTGTTACACAAACATCTTCAGTTTGATTTAATTTCTCTGGATTCTTTTAAAAATAATTCAAGATCATTTTAAACATCTTTTTTTCCCTGTGGTAAAGAATTTGAACCTGCTTATTACTGAAAAACAACAGTGGCCAGCCATTGCAAGCATATTTTGTGGGAACTGATGGGAATATGAGAGCAAATGGGTTACCAGGAGATAGTGAGGAAACCAAATTAATGGAATTGCTTTAAGAGCCAGTCGAGACTCATTGGGCGGAACAGCCTCATCATACAAAATCATGAGAAATATTCATACAGTCATACAGAAACTTACAAAATTCTTAAGGGGTTGGACAGGCTAGATGCAGGAAGATTGTTCCCGATGTTGGGGAAGTCCAGACCAAGGGGTCACAGTTTAAGGATAAGGGGGAAGTCTTTTAGGACCGAGATGAGAAAGTTTTTTTTCACACAGAGAGTGGTGAATCTGTGGAATTCTCTGCCACAGAAGGTAGTTGAGGCCAGTTCATTGGCTATATTTAAGATGGAGTTAGATGTGGCCCTTGTGGCTAAAGGGATCAGGGGGTATGGAGAGAAGGCAGGTACAGGATACTGAGTTGGATGATCAGCCATGATCATATTAAATGGCAGTGCAGGCTCGAAGGGCCGAATGGCCTACTCCTGCACCTATTTTCTATGTTTCTATGTTTCTAAGTTTACAGCACCAAAACAGGCCCACTAGCCCAACTAACCCTCGCCAACCACAATGCCCCATCTATGTAGATCCCACTTGCTTGCATTTGCCACACACCTCTCGAGACTTTTCATCTCCATGTACCTGTTCAAGTGTCTTTTAAATGCTGTTATTGTACCTGCGTCACCTATTTCCCCTGGTCATAGTACCTGCGTCACCTATCTCCTCCAGCAGCTCGTTCCAGGTACCCACTAACCTCTGAGAGGAAATTGTGTGCCTTGGGTTCCCATTAAATCTTGTCCCTATCACTTAATCATAAACCTTTGTCCTTTGATTCTTGATTCCCCTACCCTGGGTAAAAGACTCTGTGCATTCACCCTGTTTATTCCTGTGGATATTTACGAGGAATTCTACAGGACTGGCCAGGTTCCACTAATGAACCTTCACCAGTAATTGCGGCTAATTCCCTGTAAATGTTGTGTAAACATGGTGTTATATTGTTACAATTGAAACTGGGCTGTAACATGCAAATTAAGTGCATGACGTGGTTTCATTATTTCGTGTCATCACACAGCTGCTTGCCAATAGCGGGCAAATGTTAGTGCCACGTGGTTGGCCTCGGCAAGATCCTTTACAGTGCATGTGTCATGCAGCATGTCACAGCTCAAGAGATGTTGCATAGTCTGGAGGCCCCGTCCACACTCGCAGTCTGCCGCATCTTCAGTGTATCCCCACTTCAGCACGTTCGATTTGCTCCTCCCCACGCCTGTCCGCAGTCTGTGGAGACGGCGCCAGGTTATCCACGGCTGGTCGGGAAGTTGTTGAATCACTCAGCAGGTCAGGCAGCTTATCAGTCTGAAGAAGGGTCTCGACCCGAAACGTCACCCATTCCTGCTCTCCCGTGATGCTGCCTGACCTGCTGAGTTACTCCAGCATTTTGTGATACCTTCGATTTGTACCAGTATCTGCAGTTATTTTCCTACATTACGGAAGTTGTTGAATCATCAGTAACCAAAGATGATCCAATGTAACTGAAAAGATACATTGGACTTGATTACTTGGACAATTACTTTAAATTATTTTTTGAGCGGTGGTTAAAAACATTTATCATGACAAAAATGCCAATGCATAAAGCAGGTAATACAATGTGTATACATTAATTCACAATGCATACCTATTTTTATATTTTGGCATTAGGCCAGCATTAGACATCCTTTCATTCATGAGTGACTTACGTTACCGTGATGGATATGCATGAAATGGTAGGAAGCCATTTGACATTTGAGTATGCAGTTTTCCCCTTATCACTCTTCCTGTTTACTTAAGCATATTGGAAAGCAATTCTGGCCAACAGTTGGAGATTGCATTTTTTTATAAATGAGTTTGCTGCGGAATGATAAAAAGCTGGATGCACAAACGTGGTGAGTTGTTCATTGTGTGAAGGCTACTTTGCATTGAGTGGCTGCAGAATGGCATTTGTGAAGCTTTCAATCAGACTACCAGCAAATTAATCAGAAAACAGTGTATGGATCTTGCGATCTGACTTAAGGAAGAAAATATATGGGAAAAAATATATTCTTCATTGAAATTAATCCTCTGGGCCATTGTATAAATCTGGCACAAATTTCCTTGCACTTTCAAGTATATTTAGTGTAATTTTCAGGCAAATTTTCCGAGGAACAGGAAAATTCTGGCTCTAATTTGAGAAGAACATTTGGAAAAGCTGCAGCCTTGGCATCAAAGTTACATTTGACCACTTGTGGAATTATGCAAACATAAGGAACTGTAGATGCTGGTTTACACAGAACAACCACAAAATACTGGAGCAACCAAATGGGTCGGGCAGCATCTCCGGAAGACTTTAGTTTAGAGATACAGAGCAGAAACAGGTCCTTCAGCCCACCAGATCCACACTGACCAGAGATCCCCGTACATTATCACTATCCTACACACACTAGGGACACTCATACCAAGCCAATTAACCTACAAACCTGCACGTCTTTGGAGCAGTGATGTCACTTGGACAGGTGCTGTTTCTGAAGAAGAATCCCGACTTGAAACATCACCAACCCATGTCTTCTAGAGATACTCCCTAAACCACAGAGTGACCCCCAGCACTTTTTTTTGTTGTTTTGTTGTGGTGTCTTGTCTGCTTTTGACTAATTGTGACATCAAGACACCGTTATTAAAATTGAAAGCAATGGACATCAGAGGGAAGGAAAAAAAAGCTGCAGTTTGCAGTTACCCCTCACATGTAGGAAGGTGGCTGTGATGGTCAAAGATCAATTGTCATTGTCACAGGGCATCACTGCGGGGGTTCGTCAGAGCAATGCTGGCGACCCAGCCATCAACTAAATCTTGTACCACCTTCATTTCATCACAAGGTCAGAGTGGGAATGCTCACAGATGATTGATTCCATTTGCCACACAAGCTGTCAGTATGTGAAGCAGTCCAATATGCAGCAAAACCCAGACAACATTCAAGCATGGTCTGCAGTCTAGTCTAGTTTAGTTTAGTTTAGGATGCAGCATGGGAACAGGCCCTTCAGCCCATCATGTCTGCGCCGACCAGCAATCCCCGCACACTAGCACTATCCTACAATTTTACCGAAGCCAATTAACCTACAAACCTGTACGACTTTGGAGTGTGGGAGGAAACCGGAGCACCTGGAGAAAACCCATGTTGTCACGGGGAGAACGTACAAACTCCATACAGACAGCACCCGATTTCAGGATCAAACCAGGGTCTCTGGCGCTGTAAGGCAGCAACTCTACCACTGCGCCACCGTGCCGCCCTAGTAAGTAAGTGTAGTAAATTACAGCGGCCTGTGGATTTTAACATCAAGGAGCTCGCAGTCTCGGGTTGAGACCGAGGTCGGGAAGCTCTAAAGCCGCACGAAGGTGGACAAGCCCCGACCCGGGGTAGATCGCCCAGCGCAGGGGAGCTGAGATTCCCCACCGATGCAGGAGCTTGATCGCCCCGACGAGGAAGGCCCACCGTTGGCTGTGGGAGTCAAGATTGCCCCGTCAACGGAAGGTTCGAGGCCCCCGACCGCTGGAGGACAAAGAAGGTTGAACTTTTTTTTGCCTTCCATCACAGTGAGGAATGTGGAGGAGTCACTGTGGTGGATGTTCATGTTAAAATGTATTTTGTGTGTTCTGTTGCTTTTTATTGGTATGACTGTGCGAAAAATGAAATTCCTTGTACGTTACAAAACATACTTGGCTAATAAAGTATGATTATGATTATGATTAAATAACATGAGTGCCAGAGACATGCTAAGCAGTGACCATACCCAACAAGATGGAGTCTACGTGCTCTGCTGACAAACTTGCTGTCTGCTGCTCCAGGAAAAAACATTTTATTTTTGTTTTTGTTTCATTGTTCAGTTTTGTTTTCAGGGAGTGGATAATTACAAGTATATTGTGTGTGTGAAGAAACTGCAGATGCTGGTTCATACAGAAGATAGAAACAATAAAGTCGGAGTAACTCAGCGGGTCAGGCAACATCTCTGGAGAAAAGGAATAGACAATAGACAATAGACATTCCTTTGTCTAGGAGGAGGCCATTCGGCCCTTCGAGCCAGCACCGCCATTCAATGTGATCATGGCTGATCATTCTCAATCAGTACCCCGTTCCTGCCTTCTCCCCATACCCCATGACTCCGCTATCCTTAAGAGCTCTATCCAGCTCTCTCTTGAATGCATTCAGAGAATTGGCCTCCACTGCCTTCTGAGGCAGAGAATTCCACAGATTCACAACTCTCTGACTGAAAAAGTTTTTCCTCATCTCCGTTCTAAATGGCCTACCCCTTATTCTTAAACTGTGGCCCCTGGTTCTGGATTCCCCCAACATTGGGAACATTTTTCCTGCCTCTAACATGTCCAACCCCTTAATAATCTTATACGTTTCGATAAGATCCCCTCTCATCCTTCTAAATTCCAGTGTATACAAGCCTAGTCGCTCCAGTCTTTCAACATATGACAGTCCCGCCATTCCGGGAATTAACCTAGTAAACCTACGCTGCACGCCCTCAATAGCAAGAATATCCTTCCTCAAATTTGGAGACCAAAACTGCACACAGTACTCCAGGTGCAGTATCACTAGGGCCCTGGACAACTGCAGAAGGACCTCTGCAGAAGGAATAGGGGACATATCGGGTCGGAACCCAACTTTCGTAAAAAAGTGTATTGTTAGATTTTCAAATGAAATGGTGCTGATTTTGTGTTTGAAGGTGCTTTTTTTTTTTTTTTTGCAGGTTGCTTTGCAACGGATGTGCTCACTCTCGACCCGGGAAGCATGTGGAGCAGCTCAGATGTACTTGGAAGCTTTGTGGAGGAGATGCATTTGCAGTCTCATTGCGCACAGGAGGCAGTGACTGATGCTGTCCACTGAAAGGGAACCTGCGTAAAATGTCAACAACTTGGACAGGAAGACAGACGACTGTGAACTCAACCGTGACCGTGAGCTTCTGTTCCTTTTAGCTCCTCTCGAGCAAGCACTGGGCGCAAATGCAAAGCTCACCCGGCTGCAGCTCACAGATGCACCCAGCGAGGATCTGAAACGTTGTTCATCATGCAGAACACCACTGTCACTCTGCATGTGAGATGTGGCCGGGGACTAAGGCAGCAATTTAACTTGTGCAATAAAGTCATTCCCAGTGTTACAGATCATTATCCAGGCTTTCGCACACCCGACGATGACAGTTCGTGAACTGCACTCCATCACTCTGTGACTGGCCTCTAGCAACAACACGGGATGGGGAAGACGAATCAATCATGATTTAGTTATTTAGGGCAACTTTCTGTGCCTGGAATCTCTGAAGGGAAAGACAGGCCATGAGAGTGGTACTTAGAAGACAAAGCTTTCCCTCAGTGACCAACCCATCTTACTTTTGCAAGAGGCTGGTTCTGCAAGGGCAGCCTCACCCATGAAAGAAGCAGGAACACATTGAACACAAGATTACAAAGCTTCTGACTGCTGCATACTGTGTGTGACACCTTCACTTCAGTTGCCATGGTCAACAAGGCCCATTGGATGTTTTCTGACTTTGTTACCCTCAGTGGTAATCCATTCACCTGAAAATTATATATTTTTCTATCATAGAAAAAATGGTCAATTTAGTCTATCTGTGCCCATAATTGGAGAAAGCAGGTCAAGTGTTAAATGGGGTAGGAAATACAATGAGAATTGTAATTATGGATCTCCTTTATCCAAAGATTGTGGCCCAAAATGCCCGAGGAAACAATTAGACAGGTACATGGAAAGGACAGATTTGGAGGGATATGGGCCAAATACAGGCAGGTAGGACTAGCGTAGATGGGACATGTTGGTCCAAACACAGGCAGGTGGGACTAGTGCAGATGGGACATGTTGGTCCAAACACAGGCAGGTGGGACTAGTGCAGATGGGACATGTTGGTCCAAACACAGGCAGGTGGGACTAGTGCAGATGGGACATGTTGGTCCAAACACAGGCAGGTGGGACTAGTGTAGATGGGACATGTTGGTCCAAACACAGGCAGGTGGGACTAGTGCAGATGGGACATGTTGGTCCAAACACAGGCAGGTGGGACTAGTGCAGATGGGACATGTTGGTCCGAACACAGGCAGGTGCGACTAGTGTAGACAATAGACAATAGGTGCAGGAGTAGGCCATTTGGCCCTTCGAGCCAGCACCACCATTCAATGTGATCATGGCTGATCATTCTCAATCAGTACCCCGTTCCTGCCTTCTCCCCATACCCCCTGACTCCGCTATCCTTAAGAGCTCTATCTAGCTCTCTCTTGAATGCATTCAGAGACTTGGCCTCCTCTGCCTTCTGAGGCAGTAAATTCCACAGATGGGACATGTTAGTCCAAACACAGGCAGGTGGGACTAGCGTAGATGGGACATGTTGGTCCAAACACAGGCAGGTGGGACTAGTGTAGATGGGACATGTTTGTTCAAACACAGGCTGGTGGGATTAGTGTAGATGGGACATGTTGGTTCAAACACAGGCTGGTGGAACTAGTGTAGATCGGACATGTTGGTTCAAACACAGGCTGGTGGGACGAGTGTAGATCGGACATGTTGGTTCAAACACAGGCTGGTGGGACTAGTTTAGATGGGACATGTTGGTCTAAACGCAGGCAGGTGAGACTAGTGTAGATGGGACATGTTGGTTCAAACACAGGCTGGTGGGACTAGTTTAGATTGGACATGTTGGTCGGTGAGGGAAAGTTGGAACAAAGGGCCTGTTTCCACACTGTATGACTTTATGACTCTTTGGCTTAAGGAAGGTTAACATGCAAAGTTTGATTTTGAGCCATTAAAGATGTACACTGATTAGAAACGTAATGATTGAGATGAATGAAGGAAAGCCTGGCTAAAGAGCCTGATATAAAAAGCACTCCACTGGAGGGAAGAGGGGTAGAAATGTTTTTGTAGGATAATATTGTGAAGTTAGAAAAACACGGCGTCATTAATGGCGCAGAGATGAGTTCTGAAGTTCACCAAAGGTTGTGGATTGATTAGTTCAGTTTCAGACCAATGCCAAGGTGTGGAATCGAGTCAATTATAGGTTTGTGACAGCATTCAAAGATGATAGCTTCAGCCTTGCCAGTATTTAGTTGGAGGGTAGCAATGCCGAGATAGAGCAAACAGCTGGGAACATTCATCACCTTCAGGAGTAATGGGGAAAGGCAGAGATGGATGGTGTCAGTTTGCAAAAAAGAAACTAATGTTCAACTTTCAAATATTGCCAAGAGTTTCCATCGTAGCTGGATATTTAAAGTGTAAACAATTAAATAAATCTGGAATCCGGAAGGTCATTTCAACAGTGGGGATCATGAAACTCCTGGATTGTTGTATAAAACCATATGGTTCATTGGTGTCCTTGAGAGAAACTAATCTGTCATCCTGCCCCCACTAGCCACATATAATTTCTTAGCTGCCGACTGGAATGCTCCAGTAAGCGATTTAATTCACGGGCAATTAAGGATGGACAATAATTGCTGGCATAACTGTGAGGCCCATATAATGTGAACGAGCACATTTAAAATGTTTACCCAATCTCATTAAAAGTGCTGGAGTAACTGGTAGCAGAGAACGCCACAGGAGATCCTTCTTCCCTGTGGCTATGCTCCCCCTCAGGTCATGGGGTAGGTTGAGACTGAGACTGACTCCCAAAGTCAGTGACTCCCCTCCCCCCCTCTCCCTAATCTTTGCACATCCCCCAAGCCTTTCCACTCGTCACTTTAATTTCATGTTTCATAAATTTTGTGTTTTTACGACTGTTGGCAGATCAATTTCCCTCCAGGGATAAATAAAGTTTTAATGTATCGTATCGTATCATAATTCCCTCGCCTACTAATTTTGCCAGAAAAAATGTTCTCCAAATAGTTTCTATCTTGAGTTCACATCTTCCATAGCCAACAATGGGTCTACCATGCACTGCCCATATTAGTCCTGGTCTTTTCTTGTCTCCAGGTCTTCAACCCCCTCCCTCCCCCCCCACCCCCCAACACCTAACCAGTCTCAAAAAAGGATCTCATCCTGAAACATCACCCATTCCTTTTTCTCCAGAGATGCTGCCTGACCAGCTGAGTTATTCCAGCATTTTGTGTCTGTCTTAGGTCATTGGGTTTCGTGTTAAAATAAAAGGACTCTTATCTATCTGTTATATCATTGTAACTTAGCAAGTTTTCCATGCTGTTTAATCAAGTATTATGTAGTTTTCCATGTTATAAAATCTTTCCTACATATATCCAAGAAAACACATTTATCTTCAGAATTATATTCTCCCACATATCTCATTGACCAATTATTCTTAACCTTTGTAACCACCATGGGTGATCTCGTAGTATCCCACGAATGATAATCTAAAGCAAACATATTTTTAGAGCCAAGTATCGTTACTTCAAGATTTCAAGATCAATTTATTGTCACATGTACCAATTAAGGTACAGTGGAATTTGAGTTACTACACAGCCATACTAAGTGAAAAACAACAAGACACACAGCCACATAAAATAAAATTTAACATAAACATCCACCACAGTGGATTTCACATTCCTCACTGTGATGGAAGGTAATAAAGTTCAATCATCTTCCTCTTTGTCCACCCGCGGTCGGGGCTGTTGAACCGTCCGCAGTCGCCGCTGCCGACTGTCCGAGGCCCTCGTGTCGGGATGATTAAAACTCCCCGCGTCGGGACGGATTGAAACTCTCTCCGCGGCATGGAGCTCCCGAGTCGGCCTCTTCTTACCAGAGACCACGGGCTTCACGGCGTTAAAGTCCACAGGCCCCGCGGTTGAAGCTCTCCACAGTCGATCCTTGGCAAAGGATCGCAAGCTTCACGATGTTAAAGTCCACACCACGCCCGCGGCATGAAGCGCCGGGCCAGTCTCCAGGAAAGGCCGGCAACTCCTCGATGTTAGGCCGCAGCGGGGACGGAGATACGATACGGAGAAAAATCGCATTTCCGTCGAGGTAAGGGATTGAAAGAAAAGTTTCCCCCAAATCATCCCCCCCCCCCACCCCATCCCCCACATAAAACAAACCAAGGAACACGAAAACATACTTTTAACACATAGTTAAAGTAACAAAAACAGTAGAAAGGACAGACTGGTGGCGAGTCAGCCAGTGCTGGTGGCGCCATCTGCCACCCAATCATCATGTAGACTGGCAAAAAATAATCCTCACAGAGTCCAGTGGAGTTGGACAGCCTAATTATGATAATGGCATTTGGACACACTCCCCTTCAAATTTCACACTCCACAGCTGCATGATCAAAATATGAATGCGTTATGCTGATTAAAATGCTCCTTAGCTTAAATAACGATGCATTATTTATTACAAATGTTCCATGACGGGCTAATCTTGTTTGGAATATATAACAAATCTGAGGATCACGTCTCAAAATTGTGTGTTCATGCATCAGCATTTGCAGATTAGTACGAGAAGGCAAACATCTCTAGATTCAAGAGGCAAACTGATTGAAATGTAATGTAAGAAAATAACTGCAGATGCTGGTACAAATCGGAGGTATTTATTTCACAAAATGCTGGAGTAACTCAGCAGGTCAGGCAGCATTTAGGAGAGAAGGAATGGGTGACGTTTCGGGTCGAGACCCTTCTTCAGATTGAAGAAGTCTGTTTATCATATACAATATTTATTTATCATATACAATATTTATTTATTTATCGTATCGTATTATTTATCGTATACAATACAATATTTATTGTGCTGGATTCAGTCATCTTGTTGAGTCTCATTGTCTGTAACTTGTTTTCACCTAGTCCTCAGCTAACAATGGCCTGTTTCCTTTATCATCGTCACTTTTTTGCATATCTTTCATTCATTTGTCCTCTATCTCTCTATTTCACTGTCTACATCTCTCGTTTCCCTTTTGCCTGACTCTCAGTCAGAAGAAGAGTCTCGACCCGAAGGGTCACCTATTACTTTTCTCCAGAGATGCTGCCTGGCCCGCTGAGTTACTCCAGCTTTTTGTGTCTATCTGTGGTTTAAACCAGCATCTGCAGTTCCTTAACACACAATATTTCAGGTGTGGCCTCACCAACACCCTATACAATTGCAACAAACCCTACCAATTTTTATAAAATTCAATTTCAATAATAAACTATCTTTGATTCTTCTGACTGAAGGGCATGACCTCACATTTCCCCACATTAAACTCCCATTTGCCATTCATTTTTTTAGATTTAGATTTAGAGATACAGCGCGGAAACAGGCCCTTCGGCCCACCGAGTCCGCGCCGCCCAGCAATCCCCGCACATTAACACTATCCTACACAGGGACAGTTTTTTAAAAATTTACATTTACCCAGTCAATTAACCTACATACCTGTACGTTTTTGCCCACTCATTCAATCTCATAAGATCATAAGAGCATCTCTGGGATTCGATCATGGCTGATCTATTTTCCCTCTCAACCCCATTCTGGTGCCTTCTCCATGTAGCCTTTGACGCTCTTACTAATCAAGAACAGCATCTCTCTCCCCATCAGAACTGCCCCCTCCATCGACTCCTTTAAGTCCAGGCTCAAAACCTACTTCTACTCCCTAGCATTTGAGGCCCTCTGAGGGGGCGCTGTGAACTGTTTATAATAATAATAATAATAATGCATTACATTTATATAGCGCTTTTCAAACACTCAAAGATGCTTTACAGGGATTTCTAGAACATAGAGAAGTGAATAAATAGATAAATAAGTAAACGAACAGAGAAAGGAGACAGAAGGTGAGGTGACCTTCAGTGGTTGAAGGCAGTACTGAAGAGGTGAGACTTCAGTGATGTTTTGAATGTGGTGAGTGAGGAGGAGTCTCTGACGGTTTGGGGTAGTGAGTTCCATAGGGTGGGAGCAGCGATGGAGAAAGCCCTGTCCCCCCAGGATCTGAATTTGGTCCGGATGGGGGGGGACAGGAGATTGGCAGTAGCAGAGCGGAGGGTGCAGGTGGGAGTGTGCCTGTGGAGGAGGTCAGTCAAGTAGGATAGGGCCAGGTTATGGAGGGCTTTGTAGGTCATGAGGAGGATTTTGTATTGGATTCTCTGGGGGATGGGGTATGTGTTGTTAGGTTTGTGTGCTATTGTATGTTCTTTTTTAGTACCTGCACTGATGCACAGTACTTTGGTCAATGTGGGTTGTGTTTAAATGTGCTATACAAATAAAATTGACTTGACTTGACTTGAAGAACATATCAATCTTCCCCTTAAAATTGTCCAATGACTTGGCCTCCACAGCTGTCTGTGGCAATGAATTCCACAGATTCACTCACCATCCTCTGACACGGTCATCTCCATTCCAAAGTTATGTCCTTTTATTCTGAGGTTGTGCGCTCTGATACTAGACTTTCCCACTACTGGAAACATCCTCTTCACATCTACTTTATCTATGCCTTTCATTATTCGGTATGTTGCAGTGAGATCACTCCCTCATCCTAATAAACTCCAGTGAGTACAGTAAACTCATCATAACATGCCCTTCAACTGATATTCCTATCATTGGCACATTTGGAAACGTTGTAGTTGTTGATCGTCCTTCGGGTTGGAAGATGACCATGACTTCACTTTCAGTTGGAGGATTGGTGACTGTGGGTCCGGAAGTGACTGGTGAGGCCAATCCGGGCCCGGAAGGCACGCCCACATGTAGGACACAAGTGGATGGGTGCTGCAGTGGAAGTGGGGGTAGCCCGGGCCTTGCGCGCGGTGCGTTTCCTCTGGGCCTCTGCAGTGCGTCTGTTCTCTGCTGCACGGGCTCCTGTGGTGAGCTTGCTATGCCAGGTTGGACGGTCCAGAGCAAGAGACTCCCAAGTGCTGAGGTTGATGTCCAAGTCTTTGAGGGACACTTTGAGGCAGTCCTTAAACCGTTAAACCACAACTTTGTACACTTTAATTAATGTAACCAGTAAACAAGCACCCGTCATTAATGTAACATGTAAACAAATGCAGGTCAAGAACTGGTCTCTGTGGTGTAGCATTAGTTATGTCCTTCCAGTCTGTAAATGATCCAACTCAGAATCCATTCCTCCACAGATGCAGCCTGACCTGCTGAGTTACTCCAGCACTTTGAGTTTTGCTCAAGATTTCAGCATATCCCAACTCTCGGTTTTCTATGAGACAGCCAGTTTTCAAAATAACCTTATTAATATAAGATATATTTATATAATTACAAACTGAGGTGCCAACACAGATCTCTCTGGAACTCCTCCGATCCAACTTAAATATTGTCCTTCCACAATAACCCTCTCTCTTCCAGCAGTAAGCCAGCCATAAATCGACATGATCAAATCACTTTTAATCTCATGCACCTTAATCTTCTGGATCAGTCTACCATGGAGGACTATATTAAATGCCGAACTAAAATCAACATAGACAATATCCACCGCCATGACTTAATCGATCACCATCATCAACTCATGCAAAAAAACTCAATCGTGAACAAGACATAACCGCCGTGTACAAAGCCATGCTGGCTGACAATGAACCCAATGCTCAACATTGTCTGCGACTGAGACTGACTCCCCTCCCCCCACCGGCACGGTGGCGCAGCGGTAGAGTTGCTGCCTTACAGCGAATGCAGCGCCGGAGACTCAGGTTCGATCCTGACTACGGGCGCCGTCTGTACGGAGTTTGTACGTTCTCCCCGTGACCTGCGTGGGTTTTCTCCGAGATCTTCGGTTTCCTCCCACACTCCAAAGACGTACAGGTATGTAGGTTAATTGGCTGGGCAAATGTGAAAATTGTCCCTAGTGGGTGTAGGATAGTGTTAGTGTGCGGGGATCGCTGGGCGGTGCGGACCCGGTGGGCCGAAGGGCCTGTTTCTGTGCGGTATCTCTAAATCTAAAAAAATCACAAAAAAACTCCCTCCCCCCCGCCCCTCCCCCCAATCTTTGCACATCCCCCAAGCCTTTCCACACATCACTTTAATTACATGTCTCATGTATTTTGTGTGTTTTTTATGACTGTTGGCAGATTAATTTTCCTCCGGGGATAAATAAAGTTCTAACGTATCGTATCGTATCGTATCGTATCGTATCGTATCGTATCGTATTGTATCGTATCGACTTGAATCACACAAAATGGCATTGGAAACATGGCAACTCTTGTGTACTGTTTCAGTGCAATCTACTATTCCTAGTAGATTGCTCCATCTGTAAGGAGTTTGTACGTTCTCCCCGTGACCTGCGTGGGTTTTCCCCGAGATCTTCAGTTTCCTCCCACACTCTAAAGACGTACATGTATGTAGGTTAATTGGCTGGGTAAATGTAAAAATTGTCCCTAGTGGGTGTAGGACTAGTGTTGGTGTGCGGGGATCGCTGGGCGGCGCGGACTCGGTGGGCCGATGGGCCTGTTTCTGCGCTGTATCTCTAAATCTAAAAAAATAAAAAATAAAAGATTTTCACGCAAATGTGTGCATGATGGAATTTCACCGTACCTAAATTCATGTGACAATAAAGTACCTTTGAACATTGAACCACTGAGGCATTGGGAAGAAGGTACAGGAGCCTGAAATCTATGATCGCCAGGTCAAGAACTGCTTCTTTCTTGCAACCATCAGTCTCTTGAACATTGCACATTACTAACCACTACCTTAGCAACAATGAACTTCAAAGCACTTTTTTGTCAGTTACGCTTCAATCTTTGGTTTTGCACTATTATGGTTACCTAGTATTAATGATTATTAATTTATTGTTTATTGATAATTATATATTTAGTTGTGTTGTAATTATATCAGTAGGCCAGTCAAGCTGCAGCAAGTATGAATTTAATTGTTCTGTAAGAAAATAACTGCAGATGCTGGTACAAATCGAAGGTATTTATTTCACAAAATGCTGGAGTAACTCAGCATGTCAGGCAGCATCTCGGGAGAGAAGGAATGGGTGACGTTTCGGGTCGAGTCTGAAGAAAGGTCTCGACCCCGAAACGTCACCCATTCCTTCTCTCCTGAGATGCTGCCTGACCCACTGAGTTACTCCAGCATTTTGTGAAATTTAATTGTTCTGTTGCTAGTAGATAGAACAATTAAACGTTCTTGACTCTTGGAATTCTTGACTCTTGACTCTTGATGCTCAATGGCATTACAATGACCAAGTCCCCATCATCAATATCCTGGAAGTTACCAATGACCAACCTCCGCAAAAACCAACAACATAAATAAAGTGGCCCAGAGAGTAGTTCAGGAGGTGAAATGGTGAATGACTAACATCCTGGCCCCCACAATGTACAAGGCTGAGTTACTCCAGCATTTTGTGAATAAATACCTTTGATTTGTACCAGCATCTTACACTAGGCTCAAGTCAGTATCATAATAGAATACTCACCACTTTCTTGGATGCATGCAGCTCCAACAGTTCTTCAGAAGCTTGGCCCCGTTCAGGGCAAAGCAGCCTGCCTGATTATTACTCTATCCCCACCCTTAATGTACATTCCCTCCATCACCATGGCAACAATATACACCATTTACGAAATACCCTGCATGTGCTCACCTCGACACCTATGATATGACTTCTCAAAGCCATGGCCTCTTCCATCAACAAAGCCAAGGGCATCAGACACTTGGGAAGATTACCACCTCTACATTACCACCCAAATAACACACGTTAGTGTTTCACCTTTCCTTCATTATCACTGTCATGCACTATTATTGTTTGTTTGTTTTGGGTACGTATGTATGTGTGTGTGTATGTGTGTATGTACACACACTGTACTTTTATTTCTCTAATTTATTATATTGTTTACTGTGTACTACGTTTGCATATTCTGTTGTGCTGCTGCAAGTAAGAATTTCATTGTTGTATCTGGGACATTTGACAATAAAACACGCTTAACTCCTAGAACTCCGTTCTCAAGAGCACTGTCGAATTACATTCACCAGAAGACTTGCAGCAGGTCAGGACAGCGGCTCGACATAACCTTCAACAGAGACTGTCCTGGTCATTATCAAGAAATGCCCTCACTGGAACAGGGCTTCAGGTGTATAATAACTTGGAAGAAATTGAAAAGCTATACTGACAGTGGGCATATGCACTTACCTTTTGCAAGAAATTTTCCAGCTAGACAATTCGATTTAAAACGTGACAACTGTTAATCTCAGGGTATAACTGCATATTTATGGCATGTCTGTAGACGCTGGAGAATAAGTAATACATTGTCGACTTTGTCTTAATTTAGATACTTGCTACTTTTAAGGACTCTGAAAGAAAGATGAATTTATAAAATTGAGCTTATGGTGCGTTCACATAAGTCATGTTCACTTGCTGCATCGCGTCACGTATTCATACGGATTTTAAAAGATTATTATGGATATTTCCTCAGTTTTGTAGTTGACACAAAAAGCCAGAGGGGAGATGATTGGTCCCTGAAATAAATAAAGAATATCATTAAAAATCATTTTTTGTTCACGGTTTGAATATCAAATCTCCAGAAAATCTGGAGGCTGCGGTTTTAATGTTCACAAAAGTAGCAAGTATCTAAATTAAGACAGAGTCGACAATGTATTACTTATTCTCCAGTGTCTACAGCTGTGTCACAAATATGCAGTTATACCCTGAGATTAACAGTTGTCACGTTTTAAATCGAATTGTCTAACTGGAAAATTTCCTGCAAAATAAATTTCCTGTTATAAATACATATGTCCACTACCAGTATAACGCTTTCAATTTCTTCCAAGTTATTATACTCCTGCAGCTCTGTTCCAGTGAGGGCATTGCTTGATAATAGACAATAGGCAAAAGACAATAGACAATAGGTGCAGGAGTAGGTCATTCGGCCCTTCGAGCCAGCACCACCATTCAATGTGATCATGGCTGATCATTCTCAATCAGTACCCCGTTCCTGCCTTCTCCCCATACCCCCTGACTCCGCTATCCTTAAGAGCTCTATCTAGCTCTCTCTTGAATGCATTCAGAGAATTGGCCTACACTGCCTTCTGAGGCAGTGAATTCCACAGATTTACAACTCTCTGACAGAAAAAGTTTTTCCTCATAATGACCAGGACAGTCTGGTGAAGGTTATGGTCCTTGACCTGCTGCAAGTCTTCTGGGATCAGAATGAAGTGTCCTTAATTCCCATGCTGCCATAGGTTTGGCAGTAGGTTTAGAAGATCACCTCAGGAATTAATTTCAGATAGTTAATTTGTTGGATGGTATTCAAATCTCAGAAGATCACCTCAGGAATTAATTTCAGATAGGTGGTTTGTTGGATGGTAGTCATATCCATATTTGGTAGCCACCACAAGGTAAACACAGGCCAAAGGCTCTAAGAAGGACCAAGGCCTCTGTGCTTCATGAATTCATCTTGGGTCCCGTGTGACAATGGTGCCACTTTTCCCACAGGGTTACCACTTTGTTCTCCCTGCAAGACACTTGTAAAAATCCCACCCTGTTACCTCCCTGTTTGCCAGTGAGTCCAGCAAAGGAGATTGGAAACCTCCACCCTCCCTTCCAGCCCATCAGATCATCCAATTCCACTTTGCAATGACCGAGGTGGAAAAATAGCACATGGCAGATTAGATGAGGCGAGGTATTTAAAATCGGCAGAGTGTTAAACCATTCTTGCAAGCGCCTGCAATGAGACAACACTGCAGGTACTGTAAATGTAACTTATCCAGCACTTCCCTTCATTTTAATTATAATGCAGATTGGTCCGGTCCACATGCCTTTATAAAAAATACCAGTTAAATCTACCCAGAGATTACCAAGGTTTAGTAAAGCTGACATTCACTCATTAAAGAAATGGGCAACCATAATACAGTCTGCATCAGTAGTTCCAGAGGTAGTGTAGGTTTAGTTTAGTTTAGAGATACAACGGGGAAACAGGCCCTATCAGCCCACTGGGTCCGCGCCGACCAGTGATCCCCGCACATTAACACTATCCTATACCCACTAAGGACAATTTTTACATTTACCAAGCCAAGTGGCCTACAAACCTGTACGTCTTTGGAGTGTGGGAGGAAACCGAAGATCTTGGAGAAAACCCATGCAGGTCAGGGGGAGAACGTACAAACTCCTTACAGACAGCGCCCGTAGTCGGAATCGAACCCGGGTCCCCAGTGCTGCATTCGCTGTAAGGCAGCAACTCTACCGCTGCGCCACCGTGCTTTAATTGCCCACATCACAAAATACAGTGCAGTTAACCTAATTTAGCAGTAAAGCATGTTAATGGCATTTGTGAATGGATTGCTCCTTGCCAAATATTGACTGCTGAAATTAATGATCAAGGTAGAACGCTGGGTCCACAGAATTATGAAGCTCAAAACAATTTTTTAAGAGCTGACTGAACTATGAAACAGTAATACTATCCTTTACTGTGATCATAGTGTGTAGTCTATCCATTCTGATTATTGCGTGGATGTGGTCATTATTCATGTGCTTACTGATCTCTTGAAAGGGGGATTCAAATACATCCCCAAATTGAATTTAGTTGAGTAAAATGGTAATTTGTTCTGAAATAAAATCAGGGAATTTGAAGAGTCAAGAGCATTTAATTATTATAGAAGATCAAGTGGACCCGTTGGGCCCAAACCTCTCTTGCATTGGTACAGCACCCTCTCTGCCCTTACAGAGGTAAAAAATTAGTTTAATAAAAAAAACAATTTGTGTAAAAAAACATAACAAACCCATCAGTCTGAAGAAGGGTCTCAACCCGAAACGTCACCCATTCCTTCTCTCCTGAGATGCTGCCTGACCTGCTGAGTTACTCCAACTTTTTGTGTCTACCCATAACAAACCCCAATGTCCCTTGGTGCAGCCGCAAGTCACAAGGAATTGCAGTTGCTGGTTTACAAAAAAAAAACATAAAGTGCTGGAGTAACTAGCTGGGTCAGGCAGCCTATCTGGAGAACATAGATAGGTGCCATTTTGGGTCTGGCATTTCGGGGTCAGGGCTCTTGTTTTTGAGTTGCCTGGCCCACTGCGTTACTCCAGTACTTTGTGTCTGTTTATCAAGGAATGTCTTGGTGGAAAGTGTTAAAATATCTTCATTGAGCTTCCTGACACATGAAAGGCCAGTGAAGATTCCGGAAGTGGCTGCGCCTCGCGGCTGTGGCTCACCGGCAGTCTGTCTGTCTTTTTTCTTTCTTTGTCTATTGTTAGCGTTTAGATGTATGTAATGTAATTACCTATTTTTAGCTGTGTATATGTGGGGGGGGTGGGTGGGGGGTTGTGGGGGAAACCTTTTTAAAAAATCTCTTCCTCAATGGAGATGTGACTAACACCGTGGAGTTGGCGGCCTCCAGCTGGGATCGACCTTGAAGGCTCTGGTCGCAGGGCCTGGACTTACCGTCTTGGAGGCTCTGTGGACCGCAACATTGGGAGCTCGCAGGTCCCTGGCTAGCGACCGGCTTTCGGGAGCTCCAGCCGTAGCAGCTTCGACCGCCCCGAATTGCGAGACTTGATCGACCCGTTCGCAGGCCCTTCTTCGCCCTGCGTGGCTCGGCCTGGGACCTTCCATCACACGGTGGGGGCTCAGCACCTTCATCGGCCTGCTCGCCTCGGCTCGGTCTGGGACTTTCCATCGACCGGCGGGGGCTTCAAAAGTCGGGAGCCTCGATCGCCTCGAGGCAGCAGTTTGACTCCTGACCGCAGGAGAAGAACAGAGGAGGAGATAAGACTTTTCTTTGCCTTTCATCACAGTGAGGGTGTGCCTGGAGGAGTCACTGTGATGGTTGTCTGTGTTAAACTTGTGTGATTGTGTGTTTTGTGCTCTTTATTGTTTATGACTGCATGGTAACGACAATTTCATTCAAATTTATTTTTGAATGATAATTAAAGCAATTTGATTTGATTTGAGAAGATTTTGCCAGTGATTTTGATTGGAACCTCAAATGCACACAATGGCAGCAGTTGTAGAGCAAGTCAGAATGTTGTCGGTACGTATCATTCAGTTTTGGTCTCCTAATTTGAGGAAGGACGTCCTTGCTATTGAGGCAGTGCAGCTCACCAGGTTAATCCCCGGGATGGCGGGACTGTCATATGAGGAAAGATTGGAAAGAGTGGGCTTCTATTCACTGGAATTTAGAAGGATGAAAAGAGATCTTATCGAAATGTATAAAATTATAAAAGAACCAGACAAGATTATTAAGGGGTTGGACACGTTAGAGGCAGGAAACATGTTCCCAATGTTGGGGGAGTCCAGAACAAGGGGCCACAGTTTAAGAATAAGGGGTAGGCCATTTAGAACTGAGATGAGGAAAAACTTTTTCAGTCAGAGATTTGTGAATCTGTGGAATTCTCTGCCTCAGAAGGCAGTGGAGGCCAATTCTCTGAATGCATTCAAGAGAGAGCTAGATAGATCTCTTAAGGATAGCGGAGTCAGGGGGTATGGGGAGAAGGCAGGAACGGGGTACTGATTGAGAATGATCAGCCATGATCACATTGAATGGCGGTGCTGGCTCGAAGGGCCGAATGGCATCCTCCTGCACCTATTGTCTACTGTCTATTTTCTATTGAAGTAGAGTTTAGGCCTGCAGATTAGGCCAAAAGGGAAGGTAAACTTTTTTATTATTTTGAGCTCCTTTATAATTTTGATTGGTTATGTGCTCTTCAGTGTTCTTGACTCATTTTATTTTGTTTACTTTTATTTTGTTTACTTTTCAATTGCTGACATCTATTTCAATCTTTCTGAAGTGCCACTGAATATCAACGACTTCTAAAAATGATGGAAATGATTTAAAACGTCTCCAGCTTTGTTTGCTATCAAACCGAGCAGGATATTTTAAGGGCAGTGATGTGCAGGAAGGAACGACAGATGCTGGTTTAAACCGAAGATGGACACAAAATCACACGGTGGCGCAGCGGTAGAGTTGCTGCCTTAGCAACGCTGGAGACTCAGGTTCGATCCTGACTACGGGCGCCGTCTGTACGGAGTTTGTAGGTTCTCCCCGTGACCTGCGTGGGTTTTCTCCGAGATCTTCGGTTTCGCCCACACTCCAAAAATGTACAGGTATGTAGGTTGATTGGCTGGGCAAATGTTTTTTTAAAAATTGTCCCTAGTGGGTGTAGGATAGTGTTAATGTGTGGGGATCGCTGGGCGGCACGGACCCGGTGGGCCGAAGGGCCTGTTTCTGCGCTGTATTTCTAAATCTAAATCTAAAATGCTTGTGTAACTCAGCGGGACAGGCAGCATCTCTGGAGAGAAGGAATGGGTGATGTTTCGGGTCGAGACCCTTCTTCCGTCTGAAGTTCGTCACCCATTCCTTCTCTCCAGAGGTGCTGCCTGTCCCGCTGAGTTACTCCAGCATTTTGTGTCTATCAAGGGCAGTGATTTTGCACAGCCTCAGCCTAGTCCATGATCTGTCCATTGTGAATGAGGATTGGATCTTTTCTAATTGATAACAAAGAATATTCAATGTTAAAATTATTGAACCATTCAATTCATTCACTTCAGTGTAATATGTATAATGTTCTTTGGATTGTTCACCTTGTTGTGGTGAAGAGGCTTGCGGGCCCCCATGATTCTGAGAGCGATGCCGTCGGAAGCAGTAGCTTCTGGTCGGGCCATCCACGGTGGTAAGGCCGAGGATGATGGTCCAGACTAAGAACGATCCAACGTACAAGACCTCAACGGTGGACCAGGCGGACAAAGTTATCTTGAACTCAACGGCTGTGAAGGCGGATGAAGGCTGCAACAGATCTATCAGCTCCAATCAGCTTGGTTCCCTTACCATTGGAATTAGTCGATTGATTTGTGAAGGACCGTGTGCTTCTTGGAGAGCAACATCAAGTACACGTTGAACAAACACACGCACAAGCGTCTTCGTTTTGTGCCAACAGAACGTAGACCATCATCCAGAGGATTTGAGTATAGGAGCAAAGAGGTTCTTCTGCGGTTGTATAGGGCCCTGGTAAGACCACATCTGGAGTATTGTGTACAGTTTTGATGAAGGACACACATCTGGAGTATTGTGTACAGTAATTTGAGGAAGGACATCCTTGTAATTGAGGCAGTGCAGCGTAGGTTCACAAGATTGATCCCTGGGATGGCGGGACTGTCATATGAGGAAAGATTGAAAAGACTAGGCTTGTATTCACTGGAGTTTAGAAGGATAGAAGGACCGTACAAGCTAGATGCAGGAAAAATGTTCCCAATGTTGGGTGAGTCCAGAACCAGGGGCCACAGTCTTAGAATAAAGGGGAGGCCATTTAAAACTGAGGTGAGAAGGAACTTTTTCACCCAGAGAGTTGTGAATTTGTGGAATTCTCTGCCACAGAGGGCAGTGGAAGCCAAATCACTGGATGGATTTAAGAGAGAGTTAGATAGAGCTCTAGGGGCTAGTGGAATCAAGGGATATGGGGAGAAGGCAGGCACGGGTTACTGATTATGGATGATCAGCCATGATCACAATGAATGGCGATCCTGGCTCGAGGGGCCGAATGGCCTCCTCCTGCACCTATTTTCAATGTTTCTATGTTTCTATCCGTGACCTCAAGGGATAGCCACGACGACGAATGTTAAAAACAGGCGTGGAAATTTGAATGGAATTGATGTCTCTTTGCTGGTCACACAATTGCAGTTTGTGGAATTTGCATAAAGATTGAGATCTTCGTTTGTGAGGATTATGAAGTGAGTGGAGTCCGTGGAGGGTGTGTGAGGATGAAGCTATAGGTCTCTTCATCCAGTTCTTAAAATGACATACAGCGGAAGAGGAGGGGTCCAGTGTGGGACTGTGAAAGACAGGGTGAGGTTAAGGGAGGGGAGGAAGTGGAAATAAGGCTGGGGGAGCAGTGTGGGAGAGGCACAACAAGGGAGGAACAAGCAGTCGTTGGACGGGTGGGTAACTGTGGGGGATTCAGGAGTGAGAGGAGACCGTGGAGGGTGCGTGAGGATGAAGCTATAGGCAAGGCTGTCTATGCTGGAGAGTGCAGGAAGGAACTGCAGATGCTGGTCTACACCGACGATAGACACTAAATGATGGAGTAACTCAGCGGGACAGGCAGCATCTCAGGCAGCCAGATGTTGCCTGACACACTGAGTTACTCCAGCAGTTTGTGTCCATCCTGCATATGCCAGCTTCACGTTTTTTCTCTTCTGTTCCTTTATCGCAGCTTCTCTCCCATGCTCTATCCCATTCCCCTCTCCCAATCCCCTCTCTCCCAATCCCCTCCCATTCCCCTCTCCCATTCCCCTCTCCCATTCCTCTCTCCCATTCCACTCACCCATTCCCCTCTCTCCCAATCCCCTCTCTCCCAATCCCCTCTTCTATTCCCCTCTCTCCCATTCCCCTCTTCTATTCCCCTCTCCCAATCCCCTCTCTCCCATTCCCCTCTTCTATTCCTGCTCTTCTATTCCCCTCCCAATCCCCTCTCTCCCAATCCCCTCTCCCCCATTCCTTGCTCTCCCAATCCCCTCTCTCCCATTACTCTCTTCTATTCTCCTCCCTCCTAATCCCCTCTCTCCCAATCCTCTCTCTCACAATCCTCTCTTCTATTCCCCTCTCTCCCAATCCTCTCTCTCTCTCTCATTCCTCTCTCTCCCATTCCCCTCTTCTATTACCCTCTCTCCCATTCCATTCTTTCCCATTCCCCTCTCTCCTTATCCTCTCTCTCCCAATCTTCTCTCTCCCATTCCCCTCTATCCCATTCCACTCTATCCCAATCCTCTCTCTCTCATTCCTCTCTCTCCCATTCCCCTCTTCTATTATCCTCTCTCCCATTCCATTCTTTCCCATTCCCCTCTCCCCCAATCTTCTCTCTCCCAGTCCCTCTCACCCAGTCCCCTCTCTCCCAATCCCCTCTCTCCCATTCCCCTCTCTCCCATTCCTCTCTCTCCCAATCCCCTCTCTCCCAATCCCTCTCCCAATCCCTCTCCCAATCCCCTCTTTCCCAATCCCCTCTTTCCCAGTCCCCTCTCTCCCAGTCCCCTCTCTCCCAATCCCTCTCCCAATCCCCTCTCTCCCATTCCCCTCTCTCCCATTCCCCTCTCTCCCAATCCCCTCTCTCCCATTCCTTGCACTCTCAGTCCCCTCTCTCCCATCGCTCTCTCTCATTTCTCCATCACATTTATTGCTGTTGTTTTTTCTCTCTGTGACACACTCTTAAGCCTAGAGCCAGTGCTCAATTATCTTCTGACAAATAGGACATCATTCTTCCTGGTTCAGCTGACCAATCTAGCCGCATGCAATGCTTCAAATGGGCAGTGAACGATATGTTTGTGATTAGCCGACCAGTGGCTTAACTTTAAAGGTTCAAAAGAGGGAATTTGACAAATTTGGGTTCTTTGCCAGACACAAGTTGTGTTTGTTTGGAAATCCCTTTAATAACCTGACCTTGTGGTTCAGCAGAGGTCAGCATGTTCAAATAAATATTGCCGTGTATTCAAGTTGTTAAAAACAATTCAAAGACTGCAATGCAAGAACTGATTTGGACGAGGGAATTGAAAGCAACATCTCTAAGTTTGCGGATGACACGAAGCTGGGTGGCAGTGTTAGCTGCGAGGAGGATGCTAGGAGGCTGCAGAGTGACTTGGATAGATTAGGCGAGTGGGCAAATGCATGGCAGATGCAATATAATGTGGATAAATGTGAGGTTATCCACTTTGGCGGCAAGAACAGGAAAGCAGAGTATTACCTGAATGGTGACCGATTGGGAGAAGGGGAGATGCAACGTGACCTGGGTGTCATGGTGCACCAGTCATTGAAAGCAAGCATGCAGGTGCAGCAGGCAGTGAAGAAAGCGAATGGTATGTTGGCATTCATAGCAAGAGGATTTGAGTTTAGGAGCAGGGAGGTTCTGCTGCAGTTGTACAGGGCCTTGGTGAGACCGCACCTGGAGTATTGTGTGCAGTTTTGGTCTCCTTACCTGAGGAAAGACGTTCTTGCCTTAGAGTGAGTACAGAGAAGGTTCACCAGATTGATCCCTGGGATGGCGGGACTTTCATATGAGGAAAGACTGGATAGACTGGGCTTGTACTCGCTGGAATTTAGAAGACTGAGGGGGATCTTATAGAAACATATAAAATTCTTAAGGGGTTGGAGAGGCTAGATGCGGGAAGATTGTTCCCGATGTTGGGGGAGTCCAGAACCAGGGGTCACAGCTTAAGGATAAGGGGGAAGTCTTTTAGGACCGAGATGAGAAAACATTTCTTCACACAGAGAGTGGTGAGTCTGTGGAATTCTCTGCCACAGAAGGTAGTTGAGGCCAGTTCATTGGCTATATTTAAGAGGGAGTTAGATGTGGCCCTTTTTGCTAAAGGGATCAGGGGGTATGGAGAGAAGGCAGGTACAGGTTACTGAGCTGGATGATCAGCCATGATCATATTGAATGGCGGTGCAGGCTCGAAGGGCCGAATGGCCTACTCCTGCACCTATTTTCTATGTTTCTATGTTTCTATGATCAAAATGCCACCAAATCACTCTGAATAAGTGCAAGAACAGGTGATTCGTGCAATTGGAAATAATGAGTGAAACTTGGTTCCTCTGCAATTTCTCAGGTGAATTTTGAATGAAGCAACACGGTTAATATAATCCAGGGCAGAGATGGAGAACTACCTCAGAAAATAAGGACCAAGGCCAACAAAAATCCCACCAATACATGTACGGTCATAAGTTATAGGAGTAGAATTAGGCCATTCAGCCTATCAAGTCTACTCTGCCATTCAATCATGGCTGAACCATCTCTCCCTCCTAACCCCATTCTCCTGCCTTCTCCCCATAACCCCTGACACCTGTACAAACCACAAATCTATCTATGGTAGAGTTGCTGCTTTACAGCGAATGCAGCGCCGGAGACTCGGGTTCAATCCTGACTACGGGTGCTGCACTGTAAGGAGTTTGTACGTTCTCCCCGTGACCTGCGTGGGTTTTTTCCGAGATCTTCGGTTTCCTCCCACACTCCAAAGACGTACAGGTATGTAGGTTAATTGGCTGGGTAAATGTAAAAATTGTCCCTAGTGGGTGTAGGATAGTGTTAATGTACGGGGATCACTGGACGGCACGGACTTGGTGGGCCGAATGGCCTGTTTCCGGCTGTATATATATGATGATGATATGATGATAAATATAGCCACTGACTTGGCCTCCACAGCCTTCTGTGGCAAAGAATTCCACAGATTCACCACCCTCTGACTAAAGAAATTCCTTCCTAAAAGAACGTCCTTTAATTCTGAGGCTATGACCTCCAGTCCTAGACTCTCCCACTAGTGGAAACATCCTCTCAACATCCAACTGTATAGTCAAATATCTTGCTGGATGCAAAGGCACCCAGAAAAACGGGCAAAACTACTCCACGCGAGATTAAGTCAAGTATCAGCTGTACATTTATAGACAATAGACAATAGGTGCAGGAGGATGCCATTCGGCCCTTCGAGCCAGCACCGCCATTCAATGTGATCATGGCTGATCATTCACAATCAGTACCCCGTTCCTGTCCTCTCCCCATACCCCCTGACTCCGATATCTTTAATAGCTCTATCTAGCTCTCTCTTGAAAGGATCCAGAGAATTGGCCTCCACTGCCTTCTGAGGCAGAGAATTCCACAAATTCCCAACTCTCTGACTGAAAAAGTTTTTTCTCATCTCCGTTCTAAATGTCCTACCCCTTATTCTTAAACTGTGGCCCCTGGTTCTGGACTCCCCCAACATTGTGAACATGTTTCCTGCCTCTAATGTGTCCAATCCCTTAATAATCCTATATGTTTCAATAAGATCCCATCTCATCCCTCTAAATTCCAGCGTATACAAGCCTAGTCGCTCCAGCCTTTCAACATACGACAGTCCCGCCATTCCGGGAATTAACCTAATGAACCTACGCTGCACGCCCTCCATAGCAAGAATATCCTTCCTCAAATTTGGAGACCAAAACTGCACACAGTACTCCAGGTGTGGTCTCACCAGGGCCCGGTACAACTGCAGAAGGACCTCTTTGCTCTTATACTCAACTCCCCTTGTCATAAAGGCCAACATGCCATTAGCTTTCTTCACTGCCTGCTGTACCTGCATGCTAACTTTAAGTGACTGATGAACAAGGACACCCAGATCTCTTTGTACTTCCCCATTTCCTAACTTGACACCATTCAGATCATTTAATTTTGCTTTGCTGTTGTATGAAGAACATATAGCCTTGATTGTTGTTTAACCCATGAATGTCTGGATGTTGGAGTTCACACTTGGCAGTACAATGTTGCAGCTCACGGAGTTGATTCCTCCCAGCTCCAGCGACCCAGGTTCAATCCCGACCTCAGGCCTTGTGGAGTTTATACATTCTTCCCATGCCAACATATATTTCCCCTCTGTACTCCAGCCATCTGTGGCAAAGAATTCCACAGATTCACAGCCCTCTGACTAAAGAAATACCTCCTCATCTCCTTTCTAAATGTACGTCCTTTTATTCTGAGGCTATGCCCTCTGGTCCTAGACTCTACCACTAGTGGAAACATCCTCTCCACATCCACTCTATCCAGGCCTTTCACCATTCGATAAGTTTCAATGAGGTCCCCCCTTCATCCTTCTAAACTCCAGCAAGTACAGGCCCAGTGCCATTAAAGTGCTTATCATATTTTTATTGTGGAATTAATATAAAAACAAATGCTTGATGATCAGTATAGACTTGGTGGGTCAAGGGGCTTGTTTCTGTGCTGGGTATCTGTGTCTCTATGACCATTACAATAGACAATAGACAATAGGTGCAGGAGGAGGCCATTCGGCCCTTCGAGCCGAATTCGAGCGGTACATTCTGCGCTTGGAAGTAGAAAAATTGTGAGGAGGATTCTCACCTGATTGGTAAGCAGCACAGAAGCAAGAGACATGATCTTCCATGCATACATCCATGCTGACTATCCCAGACCAACCCTTGCCTGTACTAATGTACATATATCTTATCCCTCAGAATCCTCTCCAGTAGCTTACCTACCACAGATGCTAGGCTTACTTGTCTATGGTTCCCAGGTTTTTCTATCTCAGCCCTTCTTGGATACACATGGACTAGCCACCCAATAGTCTTCGGGCACCTTACTGGCGGCTAATGATGGTGCATTAGCATCGTGAGGCTGCATAATGAGGTTGCAGCCTCCCCCCATCGACGAACTGTAAGCTGCAAGGGCCTAGAAGCGAGCGGGCAAGACCATCTCTGACTCCTCTCCACAAACTGGCCACAAACTCTTTGAAGTCCTCCCCACTGGGAGGCGACGCCGGACTATCAAAACCTCCACATCCAGACACAAGAGCAGCTTAATCCCACCAGCATCTGCTTCACAAATGCACGACGACACTACATTCTGGTCCGTAAGCCAAACACTTATGAACTCTCCAAGTGCACTTTAGATATCTAAATGCGCAATATATAGCAAAGCTGCCCCATGAAGCATAGGTTCACCAGGTTAATCCCCAGGATGGCGGGACTGTCATACGAGGAAAGATTGACAAGACTAGGCTTGTATTCACTGGAGTTTAGAAGGGTGAGAGGGGATCTTATAGAAACATGTAAAATTATAAAAGGACTGGACAAGCTAGATGCAGGAAAAATGTTCCCAATGTTTTGCGAGTCCAGAACCAGGGGCCACAGGCTTAGAATAAAGGGGAGGCCATTTTAAACTGAGGTGAGAAGGAACGTTTTCACCCAGAGAGTTGTGAATTTGTGGAATTCTCTGCCACAGAGGGCAGTGGAGACCAAATCACTGGATGGATTTAAGAGCGAGTTAGATAGAGCTCTAGGGGCTGGCGGAATCAAGGGATATGGGGAGAAGGCAGGCACGGGTTATTGATTGTGGATGATCAGCCATGATCACAATGAATGGCGGTGCTGGCTCGAAGGGCTGAATGGCCTCCTCCTGCACCTATTTTCTATGTTTCTATGTTTCTGTGTTTTTACTCTTGCACTTTATTTTTACATTTTTTAATTATAATTTTTTTTAATTGTCTGCGGTATATTGTGTTTTTAACATATGTGAGCAAAGCACCATCAAATTCCTTGTGTGTACATCCATAGCCAATACATTGATTCCGATTCTGATTCTGTTTTATCTTAAGAATTTATTTTCCAGTTTCCCTCAATGTTCTTTGATAAACCTGATCAGGCTCTGAGATTTATTTACTTTGGACATACTTTAGACTTTAGACTTTAGAGATAAAGAGTGGAAACAGGCCCTTCGGCCCACCGAGTCCATGTCAGCAATCACCCCATACTAGCACAATCCTAACACTAGGGACAATTACCTACAAAGCTGTACGTCTTTGAAATGCGGGAGGAAACTGGAGCACCCATAGAAAACCCACGTGGTCACAGGGAGAGCGTACAAACTCCATACAGACAGTACCCTTCGTCAGGATTGAACCTGGGCCTCTGGCGCTGTAAGGCAGCAAATCTACCGTTGTACCATACATTTTAAGACAGGCAGCACTTCCTTTACTAACATGTGGGCTATCCCTAAGTCATCCTCTTTAATACTCATGAGTTCTTTAGAGGAAGAACTAAGTCTGAAGATGGGTCTTGATCCGAAACGTCACCCATTTCTCCTCTCCTGAGATGCTGCCCGACCTGCTGAGTTACTCCAGCATTTTGTGAAATAAATACCTTCGATTTGTACCAGCATCTGCAGTTATTTTCTTACAGTTCTTTAGACGTGATTAATGTCATACAGGTATAAAGTCATACATTATGGAAACAGGCCCTTCGGCCCAACTTGTGCATACCGACCAAGATGCACCATCAATACTAGACCCACCTGCCAATGTTTGGCTCATATTCCTCCAATAAATACCTATCTACAGTATGTGCCTGTCTAAATTCCTATCTATGTATCTGCCTCGGCTAACTTCTCAGGTAGCTAGTTCCGCATACAAGCCACCTTTAGAAGGATGAGAGGGGATCTTATCGAAACGTATAAGATTATTAAGGGGTTGGACACATTAGAGGCAGGAAACATGTTCCCAATGTTGGGGAAGTCCAGAACCAGGGGCTACAGTTTAAGAATAAGGGGTAGGCCATTTAGAACGGAGATGAGGAAAAACTTTTTCACTCAGAGAGTTGTGAATCTGTGGAATTCTCTGCCTCAGAAGGCAGTGGAGGCCAATTCTCTGAATGCATTTTTAAGAAAGAGCTAGATAGAGCTCTTAAGGATAGCGGAGTCAGGGGGTATGGGGAGAAGGCAGGAACGGGGTACTGATTGAGAATGATCAGCCATGATCACATTGAATGACGGTGCTGGCTCGAAGGGCCGAATGGCCTCCTCCTGCACCTATTGTCTATTGTCCTCCTGTGTGGAAAAGTTGCCCCTCAGCTTTGTATTAAATCTTTCCCTCCTCAGCTTACAGCTATGTCCCCTTGTTCTTGATTGCCCTACTTTGTCTTCATGTCTTTCTCCATTTCTCCTCATTCATTAAGGACCTCACCAACCTCCTGTGGATGTGTGGATGATATCCCATTCAATTGCATCTGCATCATTGGCCCAAGGAATCATGGGAAGTGAGTCAGAAGCTAAAGGTCAGCCTTTGTCAGATAATGGAGCTGTGGAAAAGACTGGCACGAAGGTGAGGTTAAATGCAGGCAAGAGACGGCAAATGTCTCCATTGTGAACTGCTCCCTATTGCAGTAGTTCATAGCGATCTATTGAAACGCTTATAAGGCAGGGGCGCATCATGGTAGAAATCCCACCAAGTGGCTCCACTATGCAATATACGTTTCAGTTGACACATCGTCATTCATGTCCCCTTGCCAGCTTGCTGGGTTGTACGTTGGTTCACAGGACATCTATATACTAAAACTCTCATTTGTTTGTTTGTTTGTTCCTGAACTACAGCCAAAACGGTACACGATAGCGCGACAATTTCAGGCCCACCTTACTCACCGTCGTCCCTTTGGTGCTAATGGGAGAAATTTCATTGAAGTTGGTGTTATATTTTTTAAGTTATTCACATTGTAAAATTTAAATCTATCTCCTAGGGAGGGAGTGTAAGAAAGTAACATAAATAATAAGAAAATGCAGATGCTGGTACAAATTGAAGGTATTTATTTCACAAAATGCTGGTGTAACTCAACAGGACAGGCAGCATCTCAGGAGAGAAGGAATGGGTGACGTTTTGGGTGGAGACCCTTCTTCAGACCTAGGGAGGAAGGGATGGTGGAGGGAGGGAGGGGGTGGAGGGAGGGGGGGGAGGGATGGAGGGAGATGGAGTGGGGGGAGGGGAATGGGGGATGGGGAGGGGGAGGGGGGAGTGTGGGAGAGGGGAGGGGGGAGGGGGAGAGAGGGGGGAGGGGGAGAGGGGGGAGGATAGGGTGCTGCACCAATGCAGGAGAGGTTTGGGCCCATTGGTCCATCTAGTTAGTAATAAAAATCTGTTCCAGTTTCAGGTGGTAATGCAGATATGAGTGACGCAGGATGTGGGTGAGTGGGGAAAACATTAGTCATGCAAAGATGAATCACGCTTACAGTGCCTGGCTAGGGCTTCACAAGAATTGGATCTTAATATGTAAAAAAAATGTGTATTGGCTAAGAAAGGATCCAAATTCAAGGCTGTATCTTGCTATTGTAATGAAAAGAATAAAAGTCATTGAGTCGTAGATAGATACAGTGGAAACATCCCTTTGGCCCAACTTGCCCACACCGGCCACATGTCCCAGCTACACAAGTTCCACCTGCCCGCGTTTGGTCCATATCCCTCCAAACTTGTCCTATCCATGTACCTGTCTAACTGTTTCTTAAACGTTAGGATAGTTCCTGCCTCAACTACCTCCTCTGGCAGCTCATTCCATACACCCACCACCCTTTGTGTGAAAAAGTTACCCCTCAGATTCCTATTAAATCTTTTCCCCTTCACCTTGAACCTATGTCCTCTGGTCCTCGATTCCCCTACTCTGGGCAAGAGACTCTGTGCATTTACCCGATTTATTCCTCTCATGATATTATACACAGCAAGAGTTTGAAAAATAAATTTGTAATGCAACATAATTTGTGCTATCTGACTGAGTCTAATGTAAACCTCATTCCCTAACCATGCTTGGATATTTCAGGGCAATCTTCTGTCAATTCTATCAGACTTTTCTTTGCGCATTCCAATCCTGCCGGAGTAACTCAGCGGGACAGGCAGCATCTCTGGAGAGAAGGAATGGGTGATGTTTCGGGTCGAGACCCTTCTTCAGACTGAGAGTCAGCGGTGAGGATGACAGAGATATGCATGGGTAAGGTGTGAACACACAGATCAAAGGGGACAATGGTCAAGGAAATGAGGAACGATACAGTGTTAGCTGACGGGAAGATGACAATGAGACATACAATCAGTAATATTTAACCTGGAGGTCAATGAGTAGGAAGGAACTGCAGATGCTGGTTTAAACCAAAGAGAGACACAAAAAGCTGGAGTAGCTTAGCGGGACAGGCAGCGTCTCTGGGGAGAAGGAATGGGTGACGTTTCGGGTCGAGTCTGAAGAAGGGTCTCGACCCGAAACGTCACCCATTCCTTCTCTCCAGAGATGCTGTCTGTCCCGCTGAGTTACTCCAGCTTTTTGTGTCTATCTTTAAACAATGAAACTAGTTGGAGAACTAGGACGGGGGAGGGTCGGAGAGAGAGGGAAAGCAAGGGTTACTTGAGGTTGGAGAAATCAATATTCATACCGCTGGGTTGTGAGCTGCCTCTCATCTCAACAAAGACAGGAACTGGAAGGACCATAACTAGATATTTACTCCTGCGTTAATTAGAGGGACCAGCCTCACCTGACATGCTGCCATGAATCCATGAATCCAAGCTACCTGTCCTCACACAGGCGGAACCCTTATAGCCAATTCCCAGCTGTATGCTCTCACACCCTAACCTCTCTGCTAATTCCTCCACTCATGTGTTCAACAAATCCCAGCCGGGCCTCATTGAATTTCTGACTGAACTCCCTCCACACCACTCCCTGATCAGCTTTGAACTCCTCGTCACCGAGTCATACGCCTGGTATTCCCACCCGGCCTCTGATGATCCAACCCTGTAAGCCCCTGTGGCCTACTGCCACTCCATCCACTTACAACTCATCCACAATTCTCATGGCATCATCCCATACCATAGGCCCATTCCAACTACTCCTCATCACGATGCGGTCACAGTGGCGCAGCAGTAGAGTTGCTGCCTTACAGCGAATGCAGCGCCAGAGACCAAGGTTCGATCCCGACTACGGGCGCCGTCTGTACGGAGTTTGTACGTTCTCCCCGTGACCTGCGTGGGTTTTCTCCGAGATCTTCGGTTCCCTCCCACACTCCAAAGACGTACAGGTTCGTAGGTTAATTGGCTTGTTATAAATATAAAATTGTCCCGGGTGTGTGTAGGGCAGCATTAATGTGCAGGGATCGCTGGTCGGCACGGATTTGGTGGGCCGAATGGCCTGTTTCCACTCTGTATCTCTGAGCTCTAAACTAAGCTAAACCCCTTGGATCCAGCGAAGCTCCACCAAGACTTTCACCAACCCTTCATCACCCAAAGGATTCTCTGAGCAGCCGCTCAACAGACTCCCCAACAACCCAATGGAACTCTCTTCTGCACCAGGTGGGCCGAAAGGACCTGTTTCCAAGTTGTATCTCTGAACTAAATCCCTGACTTTCTCTCTGTAGTTACTCCACTCCCACCATGGAAGTTTCTCACTCTCTCCTGACAAACCTATGCTCGGCTTTATTTTCTGCTAACTGAAGATAGGGTTTTTGTGTGAGTTTCCCTCTGTAAACCCTGTTCTATCATCTGGAATTTTGTCGAGGATAAACATACACAAGACTGGAATGGATCTTTCATGCAACATTACTTTAATGCCTGTTCCTCAGCTTGAATGAAGTGGTGTCCCCAAATTTAACCATTGGTAGAGTAAATATTTTGGGTGATTATTCTCAAGAATTTCCTTTAATACTTAAATGGCCCAGATATCTTCTATTAAAATTCACTAAATATTTCATTGTTCGTAAATAATTTAACATGCAACAAAGCTGAATTCAAAAAGATTGGAAAAACTATTGTAGGTCTCAAAAGAAATCTTGCTGCAAATAATGATCTTCATATTAATTCTTGTCCGTGATTTACAGAATATTTTATCAGATAAGATCTTCGATTATTTTAAATTAAAACGACGATGAACTGGAATCCATTTTTAAGTATTTTGTTTGACCAATTTTCTGTAAATTGAAAAGAAAAACAAGAGGGTTTTTTTCACTGTAGAGATTCTAGAGAACAGACAGGCTTTTGTGATACTCGCTAAGATTTTTAATTAAGATTTATGAAACTTAGCAACTTGGGCAATGGCTTTGGATCCATTAAATGCATTGTACTATTTCTCCTTTGCGTCTGCAATAAATTTTTAAACGAATGATGAGCAATTGTGTATTGATTTCTTCTGCACAGGAAAGCATGTAATTAAGTTATCAGCATGTCATAGCATGTCACAAATAAACAGAGTAATTTCAAAATGGTACAGGAAACATTGATATTGAAGTGTTGGTTGCAAAATAGCAAAAAGAGGCCAGAATTTACAGTAAAACTAATAATGTGACTGGGGTTGAATGCACAGAATTGTCAGCAATTTCCACAAGTGCTGTTGAAGATGGTAGTTTTGGAATCTCAGGGTGCTTAAGGAGCTGGCTCTAGAAATTGTGGACGTATTAGTAATGATTTTCCAATGTTCTATAGATTCCAGGTCAGTTCCTGTGGATTGGAGGGTAGCAAATGTTATCCCACTTTTCAAGAAAGGAGGGAGAGAGAAAACGGGAAATTATAGACCAGTTAGTCTGACATCAGTGGTGGGGAAGATGCTGGAGTCAATTATAAAAGACGAAATTGCGGAGCATTTGGATCGCAGTAACGGGATCGTTCCGAGTCAGCATGGATTTACGAAGGGGAAATCATGCTTGACTAATCTACTGGAATTTTTTGAGGATGTAACTAGGAAAATTGACAGGGGAGAGCCGGTGGATGTGGTGTACCTCGACTTTCAGAAAGCCTTCGACAAGGTCCCACATAGGAGATTGGTGGGCAAAATTAGAGCACATGGTTTTGGAGGTAGGGTACTGACATGGATAGAAAGTTGGTTGACAGACAGAAAGCAAAGAGTGGGGATAAATGGGTCCCTTTCAGAATGGCAGGCAGTGACTAGTGGGGTACCGCAAGGCTCGGTGTTGGGACCGCAGCTATTTACAATATACATCAATGACTTGGATGAAGGGATTAAAAGTACCATTAGCAAATTTGCCGATGATACAAAGCTAGGTGGCAGTGTGAACTGTGAGGAAGATGCTATGAGGTTGCAGGGTGACTTGGACAGGTTGTGTGAGTGGGCGGATGCATGGCAGATGCAGTTTAATGTGGATAAGTGTGAGGTTATCCACTTTGGTGGTAAGAATCAGAAGGCAGATTATTATTTGAATGGTGTCAAGTTAGGAAAAGGGGACGTACAACATGATCTGGGTGTCTTAGTGCATCAGTCACTGAAAGGAAGCATGCAGGTGCAGCAGGCAGTGAAGAAAGCCAATGGAATGTTGGCCTTCATAACAAGAGGAGTTGAGTATAGGAGCAAAGAGGTCCTTCTGCAGTTGTACAGGGCCCTAGTGAGACCGCACCTGGAGTACTGTGTGCAGTTTTGTTCTCCAAATTTGAGGAAGGATATTCTTGCTATTGAGGGCGTGCAGCGTAGGTTTACTAGGTTAATTCCCGGAATGGCGGGACTGTCCTATGTTGAAAGACTGGAGCGACTAGGTTTGTATACACTGGAATTTAGAAGGATGAGAGGGGATCTTATCGAAACGTATAAGATTATTAAGGGGTTGGACATGTTAGAGGCAGGAAACATGTTCCCAATGTTGGGGGAGTCCAGAACCAGGGGCCACAGTTTAAGAATAAGGGGTCGGCCATTTAGAACAGAGATGAGGAAGAACTTTTTTAGTCAGAGAGTTGTGAATCTGTGGAATTCTCTGCCTCAGAGGGCAGTGGAGGCCAATTCTCTGAATACATTCAAGAGAGAGCTAGATAGAGCTCTTAAGGATAGTGGAGTCAGGGGGTATGGGGAGAAGGCAGGAACGGGGTACTGATTGAGAATGATCAGCCATGATCACATTGAATGGCGGTGCTGGCTCGAAGGGCTGAATGGCCTCCTCCTGCACCTATTGTCTATTGAATCGTTGAATTGCATTGTCTCTCTGCGGTTCGTACAAACAGATGCATGGTGCTGTTCAAGGCATCTGATTCTCCATTCAAATATATTTACAACTCAGTCTTAAGAACTAAACCCAGTTATACTGCTTGCATCAAGCTTGCACTGAAAATGAACTATGGCATATCTCTCTGTATGCTTTGAGCTGTTGTTGCAAACATAGCTAATTGTTTTCCTTTGAATATTAATTCATCGTAAAAATCAAAGATATGCTGAGTACATTGAAAGACCCCTGACTTGTCCAGGATTATCCTTGACAAATTACAACTCACAACGTTTATTTAACCTAGATTACCAATCCCCACATTGAAGCGGTCTTTAAGGATTGTCCGCAACTGGAAGAGAACCGCAACTGGTGAAGCGGAGGTTCTCACTTGCACCACCTCCTCCAACCTCATCTACTCTACCCGCTGTTCCAGATGTGGACTCTTATATATCAGCGAGACCAAACGCAGGCTCGGCGATCGTTTAGCTGAACACCTCCTCTCAGACCGCCTAAACCTTCCTGATCTCCCGGTTGCCAAACACTTTAACCCTTCCCATTCCCACACTGGCCTTTCTGTCCTGGGCCTCCTCCATTGTCAGAGTGAGGCCCAGCGCAAATTGGAGGAACGGCCCCTCGTATTTCGCTTGGGCAGCTGACACCTCAGTGGTATGAACATTGACTTCTCTGATTTCAAGTAACCCTTGCTTTCCCTCTCTATCCATCCCACCCCTTCCTAGTTCTCTGACCAGTCTGACTGTCCCCCTGATTAAATCTTATCTCTGTCACCTTCTCCTAGCCAACCATGATCTATTCTACATTTCCCTTGAATCCCGTCCCCTTTGATGTTTTGTTTTCAAACCTTACACTTCCTTATCTCTGTGTCTCCCTCTCCCCTGACGCACAGTCTGAAGAAGGGTCTCGGCCCAAAACGTCACCCATCCCTTCTCTCCTGAGATGCTGCCTGTCCCGCTGAGTTACTCCAGCATTTTGTGTCCATCTTTAGAGTTTACTGATGATCATTTTCATCCACCTCTCATTTGAATTTCATGTGTCTCGTATTACCATCTTCCCCCCCTGCTTGTCCATGACTTTCGAAGAAGCATTCTGTTGTTGCACAGACGTTGACTGAAGTCTCTTCGGTGGACTTTATGGTGGTTTGAGAAGTGCCAAGTCAAGTTGTTTATAGTCATGGACCGACACGCTGAGGTACAAGTACAATGACAAAGGTTTGCTCGCAGCAGTAACACAGGCGCATTGGTTCAGACCGAGACACAAAAACAATTTACACATAAATGATACATAAATTATACTTAGAATTTCTAATAGAAATATGACTGTGCAAAAAAAAGACATTTGTACAACAAAAAAAACTAGAAAAGTAAAGTCCATGTTAGTGTCTGTCCATGATGATAAAGTCCATGTTAGTGCAGGAGATCGATGGTTGTGTTCCATGGCTGAGGTAGGACTGGGGTTGTGTGGGTTGGGTCTCCAAATTTGGTCTCCAAATTTGAGGAAGGATATTCTTGCTATTGAGGGGGTGCAGCATAGGTTTACTAGGTTAATTCCCGGAATGGCAGGACTGTCGAATGTTGAAAGATTGGATCGACTAGGCTTGTATACAGCGGAATTTAGAAGGATGAGAGCAGATCTTATCGAAACGTACAAGATTATTAAGTGGTTGGACACGTTAGGGGCTGGAAATATGTTCCCAATGTTGGGGGAGTCCAGAACCAGGGGCCACAGTTTAAGAATAAGGGGTAGGCCATTTAGAACAGAGATGAGGAAAAACTTTTTCAGTCAGAGAGTTGTAAATGTGTGGAATTCTCTGCCTCAGAAGTCAGTGGAGGCCAATTCTCTGAATGCATTCAAGAGAGAGCCAGATAGAGCTCTTAAGGATAGCGGAGTCAGGGGGTATGGGGAGAAGGCAGGAATGGGGTACTGATTGAGAATGATCAGCCATGATCACATTGAATGGTGGTGCTGGCTCGAAGGGCTGAAGGGCTGAATGGCCTCCTCCTGCACCTATTATCTATTGTCTATTATCACTAGTGATCTTATGACTTTAATGTTCCTTGATCATAGATGCCGCCTTCCTGAGGCAGCATGCTTTTGATGGAGGGGAGGGTTGAGTCCACCACGATGGATGGGGCTGAATCCACCATTCCCTGCAGCCGTTGGCGTTTTTGTGCATTGCGATTGCCATACCAGGCCATGATGCAACCCGTCACTATTGACAAAGTAGATCTTCTGCAGTACATCTGTCGACGTTTGTGAGAGAGGATTCAGAGACATACCACGTCTCTTAAAACCTCTAAGAAACTAGAGGCACTGGCACGCCTTCTTTAGGATTGCATCAAGGTGCCGGGCCCAGGACACCCTGCTCTTTTCACCCTTCTCTGCTTTATCCAACAGACCACCACAACTATGGTATCACAAAAACTTGGGTCAGGCAGCATCTCAGGAGAGGAGGAATGGGTGACGTTTTGGGTCGAGACCCTTCTTCAGACTGATGTCAGGGGGGGCGGGACAAAGAAAGGATGTAGTTGGAGACAGGAAGACAGTGGGAGAACTGGGAAGAGGGAGGGGAAGAGAGGGACAGAGGAGCTATCGAAAGTTGGAGAAGTCAATGTTCATACCGCTAGGGTGTAAGGTGCCCAAGCGAAATATGAGGTGCTGTTCCTCCAATTTGTGTGGGCCTCACTATGACAATGGAGGAGGCCCATGACAGAAAGGTCAGACTGGGAGTGGGAGGGGGAGTTGAAGTGCTGAGCCACTGGGAGATCAGGTTGGTTAAGGCGGATTGAGCGAAGGACCACCACAACTATGTTTAAGAAGTGTAAGAAAATAACTGCAGATGCTGGTACAAATCGAAGTTTTGCCACATAAGGCTGTGGAGGCAAAGCCAGTGGATATATTTACGGCAGAGATAGACAGATTCTTGATTGGTACGGGTGCCAGAGGTTATGGGGAGAAGGCAGGAGAATGGGGGTAAGGAGAGAGATATAGACGAGCCATGATTAGTTAGCTCCTTCATCCATTTGTTTACTTGCACACCGCCTTGGGTGGGCTTGTCTGAGCTTTTCAAGAGCGACTTCACACGTACTTAAATCTTCTCACTTCATTTAATTCCTTGCTATTATTATCATTGTATCCCCATCAAATTTCCACAATGTTGGCATGCTCACGTTGATCTTCTTTCTCGAGATCATTACTGCACCGTTCAGAGCATTGCAACAAAAAGCAATCAATTCACGGCTCCCTACCGTAGCTTTGCAATCTCTAAATTTGTCCGTTTCCACCGTTTGACCTCCGAGTTTCACTCCTTGCTCAATCACCTATACACTGGGTGAAAATCGATAACAAGTAACTTAGAACCTACAGTAGCATGATTAACTTGTAACCCGACAAAATAAATCTGTCTTGAATTGCAAATACAAACTCATTTGATTTCAGCTCTAAATAACATTTCCAAACAAACTTGCAGTGTTCTTTCATCATGAATCCACCACAGGTAATTGCAACTTTGGGCAGCTGTGACAAACTGCGCTCCCTGTCTTATTTGACTGGTTTGTAACTTCATTAGGAAAGAAACTCAGGTTGACTGTAACAATGAAGGCTGGTGCAGTAACGTTTCTTCTCCGTGAAAGAAAAAGAGGCGGCCTCTTTAGTCAGAGGGTAGTGAATCTGTCGAATTCTTTGCCACAGAAGGCTGTGGAGGCAAAGCCAGTGGATATATTTACAGCAGAGATAGACAGATTCTTGATTGGTACGGATGCCAGAGGTTATGGGGAGAAGGCAGGAGAACGGTGGTCAGGAGGGAGAGATAGATCAGCCATGATTGAATGGCGGAGTGGGCTTGATAGGCCGAATGGCCTAATTCTACTCCAATCACCTATGATCTTATGGTCTTATTGTCTGACAACTTGACCCATGAAATTTGATGCAAAAGTGCCCATCACTCAATGATGCTCAGTTGTGGATGGGGGAAGGAGTCCAATTATATGGAGTAAACCTTTGCACCATTTATCAGATGGGGGACAGAGCAAAGTCTATTTCCTGTCTCAGTAATAGGCTTCAGCCCAAGCTTTCTGTTCCTTTCGCATGGTAGAGCCCCAGGCGTGGCCCTGTTCTCCAGAACTGAGCAGTTGTTGCCCAGGTTATCCCAGCTCTTCAGTTGAAGTTCTCAGTTGATTGATACCTTGCATTCCCTTCACAAGTGGTTTCTGAGTTGGTGGTGGAGCATAGCCATCAATGGGCTACCTTAGAGAACGCATCCCATTTCTCCAAGCTGCAAAGACTGCCAATGATCACCATCATTTGCGGAGATGGCCGGCCAGGATTCTCAAGATTTCTGTTAGGATCTTTCTGTCCCAATCAACAAAAAATAATTTTGGAATCGCCAGGCAGGGATGTGTTGACGACTACCCAGTTGTTCCATCATGCTGACGGTGTGTTCCTCACTGAAGTTGAGATGAGGACCTATCTCTGCTTCTGGACTTACCGCAATTGTATGCCAGCCACAGGTGATTAATCTTGCACAGTCCTATTCATCTGAATGTGGTGTTTGGTTTAGTTTAGTTTAAAGATACAGTGCAGAAACAGGCCCTTCGGCCCATCGAGTCCGTACCGACCAGCGTTCCCCGCACATTAACACTATCTTACACACACTAGGGACAATTTTTACATTTACCAAGCCAATTAACCTACAAACCGGCACGTCTTGGCAGTGTGGGAGGAAACCGAAGATCTCGGAGAAAACCCACGCGGTCACGGGGAGAACGTACAAAATCCGTACAGACAGCACCCATAGTTAGGATCGAACCCGGGTCTCAGGTGCTGCAAACGCTCTAAGGCAGCAACTCTACCGCTGCGCCACCGTACTGCCCCATGGTAGCTGACATTCATTTTAAAAATATTGCACCTACTGCTTTTTCCATTTACTTGATTGTTATTTTAACAAATGTATTAACCTACGTTTTAAAATAGTTTATTGACGTTTTTTGAAATATTTAAATATTAATCAACTGCATAACCGCCTCTGACCAGCAACGTAGAGTCATAGTCAGAGAGTCAAACAGGCCCATCGGCCCAACTTGCCCATTCTGTCCGAGCTGGCCCATCTACACTAGTCTCACCTGCCTGCCTTTAGCCCATATCCCTCTAAACCTTTCCTGCCCAATGGACCTGTCACGTGGAGTCAGGGGGTATGGGGAGAAGGCAGGCACGGATTGTGGATGCTCAGTCATGAGCACAATGAGTGGCAGTGCTGGCTCAAAGGGCCAAATGGCCTCCTCCTGCACCTATTGTCTATTGTCTATTAACTCCATTTAAATGGAGTCATGGTACCTGCTTCAACTACCCTCTCTGGCAGCTTATTCCTTACACCGACCACCTTCTGTGTGAAAATGTTGCCACTCAGGTTCCTATTAAATCTTTTTCTCCTCACCCTAAACCAATGACCCCTGATTTTTGATTGCCCTACTCTGCGTAAAAGGCGCTGTGAATTTAGCCTATCTATTCCTCTCGTGATCTTATACCCCTCTGTAAAATCATCTCTCATCCATCTTGTGCTCCAAGGAGCAAAGACCAAGCCTGCCCAACCTCTTCCCATACCTCAGGCCCTCAGGTCCTGACAACATCATCGGAAAACTTCAGTGCACTTTCTCCATCTTACAACCATCTATCATGTGGCAGCATGACCAAAACTGAACACAATACTCCAAATGTGGCCTCAGCAATGTCTTGTACAACTATGACATAACATCCCAACTTCTACACTCAAAACCTGACTGATGAAGTCCCATGTAGCGAACTCCTGCTTGACCACCCTATCTACCTGTGACGCCACTTTGAACGAACCATGTACCTGCGCTCCTAGATCCCTCTGGTCTACAACACTCCCCAGGGCCCGGCAATTCACTGTGAAAGACCTGCCCCTGTTCTCACTTCCCTAGATGCAACACCTTGCACTTATCTGCATTCAACCCCATTAACCATTCCTTGGGCCACTTATGCAAAAGTTCAAGATCTTGCTCTAATATTTGATAACCATCTTTGCTATCTACAATACCACCCAATTTAGTGTCATCAGCAAACCTACTAATCATGCCTTCTACGTTCTTCTCCAAATCATTGATATAAACCGCAAACACCAATCGGCCCAGCAATGATCGCTGAGGCATCCACTAGTCACAGTCTTTCAGTCTGAAAAACAACCTTCCACCATTCCCCTCTGCTTCCTTTGATGAAGCCAATTCTCTCTCCAGTCGGCTAGCTCTTCATCAACCCCATGCGATCCAACGTTTTGGAGCAGCCTACCATGAGGAACCTTATTAAATATCAAACCCGACCAAACATTTAGATATAATTGGACAGATCTTTGATGTGGTAATCTGTCAGAGGTTTGGGCAACTTCCTGTTGCCTTATCACTGGTCACAGCCCACACTGTGTGTGGACAGACTGTGCAATAATGCTGGGAGAGATTAGGAGTTACAGGGTCACAAGACAAGACAGCTGCAGGTCTAGTACGAGTAGGGTTGCCAACATTCTGACTCCCAAATAAGGGACAAAAGGTGACATCACCGCCCCACGCCACCCCATCCAGCGGCCATGTGCTCCCGCTCCACCAATGGCGGCTGCCCGGGCTGGGAGATGGGTTGCTACGCAACACCCGTTAGGCGGCACCCGGGCCTCTGAGGCTACAGTGTTTGGGCCTACACTGTCCAGGCCTACATTGGCCCCCGGGCCTACAGTGTCCGGACCTACAGTGTCCCGGCCTACAGTGGCCCCCGGGCCTGCAGTGTCCGGACCAACAATGTCCGGGCCTACAGCGGCCCCCGGGCCTAATACGGGACAAGGGCGGTCCCGTATGGGACCAAGCAATTTAGCCCAAAATACGGGATGTCCCGGCTAATACGGGACAGTTGGCAACCCTAAGTACAAGGGGTCAACACAAGTTGCAGACAGGATCTAGTATGATCCAGCCCAGGAAGGAGAAGGTTGTTCAGCTTTTTGCTCTTTATTGGGTGCTTGCTCTTTCACCTCTGGGTAACAATCATCCAACTCTTCTGGAAGCAATCCGTACTTCACACGTTTGTGAAAAGATAAATAACTTATTTGTGTACATTCATCAGCCAGAAATTCTCAAGACCCAAACATTGACTTTTGGTTGCATATGGCTTAGATCCTTGTGCACAGGGTCTGATGTACTGAGTAGGAAGGAACTGCAGATGCTGGTTTACACTGAAGATAGACACAAAATGCTGGAGTAACTTAGTGTGTGACAGGCAGCATCTCTAGAGAGATGGAATGGGTGAGGTTTTGGGCCGAGATCCTTCTTCAGACCCGAAACGTTACCCATTCCTTCTATCCCGAGATGCTGCCTGTCCCGTTGAGTTACCCCTGCATTCTGTGCCTACCTTCACAATAATGAACTGTTGTCTTTCAAAAAATAAAATCTGATGAATAAATCTTTAATAATAATATCACTTACCGACTTTCTTGTCAAAATCTCAAAATTAAATCATTCAAATATATTTATCTTAGTAAAAACTCTCTGTTCTGATAGGTAGAAATTAGAATTCAGTATTATAACCTAACATTATATTGAGACTGTCAGCCTAAATCTTACTCTCCACCAAACGCAACATAAAGGAGGAAGTTTCAGAATGTGTCTTAAACCCCGGTCCCACTGGGACGATTTTTTAGGTGACTACAGGTGACTAGGCTGTCTCCACACGGTCGCCGGGGTGTCGCCTGTACGGTCGTGAGTCGTCTCCAAAGAGTCGTAGCGTTTTTCTGGTCGCCGCTGGATTTTGAAATGTTTAAACATTTTCGGCGACTGTTGGTTTGACGCCAATGATCGTAGCTTGACGTCTCCTGACGTAGGTGCTGTCGTAGGTTGTCACCAGGTTGTCGCCAGGTGACGTAGGTTGTCGCTGGTGCTAACTTCGGTGAATTCCATTGGCGACCACCTACGTCAACCGGCGACAGGGACCGGCGTCAAAACCAGAGGACAAACTGACGTGAATTGTCTTCACACAATGCTGGAGTGACTCAGCAGGTCAGGCAGCATCTCAGGAGGGAAGGAATGGGTGACGTTTCGGGTCTGACCTGCTGAGTTACTCCAGCATTTTGTGAAATAAATACCTTGGGTTCGTACCAGCATCTGCAGTTATTTTCTTACACTGAATTGTCTTCAGTTGTCGCCGACAGGGTCGTAGCTGGTCGTAGCTTGTCGCGGGTAGACGTAGGTTGACTTCTGTCGGTTGTCGCCTGTGTGGTCATAGGTTGTCGTAGGCGCGGTCGTAGGTGGACGTCCAAAGTCGCAACGACTAGGTCACCGGTTGTCGGTAGCTTGCCGTAGCTTAATGTCGACTAAGTGGTAGGTTGTATAAGAACCTTGAGGAGTGGTAGGTTGTTGTAGCTTGTCGTAGACATTGTCGTGAGGGGGATCCAGTCGCCGGTTTTTCGGCGACCTGCTATGGCTATGACAGTCGCTGGCAATCACCAGTGGGCAGCACTGTGGCACAGCGGTAGAGTTGCTGCCTTACAGCGAATGCAGAGCCAGAGACTACGGGCGCCGTCTGTACAGAGTTTGTACGTTCTCCCCGTCACCTGCGTGGGTTTTCTCTGAGATCTTCGTTTTCCTCCCACACTCCAAAGACGTACAGGTATGTAGGTTATTGGCTGGGCAAATGTAAAAATTGTCCCTAATGTGTGTGTAAGATAGTGTTAATGTGCGGGGATCGCTAGGCGGCGCGGACCCGGTGGGCCGAAGGGCCTGTTTCCGCGCTGTATCTCTAAATCTAAATCTAAAATGACGCCTAAGTGGGACAGGCCCCTTAGCAAGTTTTGTGCCATTTTACCTATATTTGTGTCAACATGAAATAACGTCCTCCTCATGTATCTGTTACTGGATTTCAAAATACTGATAATATATCAGACCAAAAGGCTAAACATATTAAATCAGACCGTGAATGTTTAATTTGCAGCATAATTAGCTGCACATTTTGCTTTTCCACCTCATTGCAAATGCATTTTAATAAGAAGTATGAATCCGTTCCAGACATTAACGTTAATTATCTTAGTTTTACTTTATTTCCCGAAGGAAATATGACAAGAAATCCCTTTGGATTGTTTGGAATAATAGACATGCAGTGCCAACATCCTTGAAATTTGGGAGAGAACCACTCACTCATGAACTAATTTAAATGAAGTGCCATTTAGACAACGTGTCAGTACTACATTTTAAATGGTCCTTTCATCTGCAGGATACCACTGTTTACCAAGATAATTGATTGTTCTGTCATTCCCAAATGACTGCAGGACTTAAGATTCACACGATCCTTTTAAAACTGAGTGAACAAATCAGAATAGCAATCAATATCGCAAGTGTTTTACGTTGTTAATATATCTGTTTGAGGCGCATACAATATTTACTTTTATGAACGGGACTGACTTAAATATGGCAAATCTTCCTTCTCAGGAAATAATGCATCAACTTGTTCAGAGGAGGAATTAAAGTTAAATGAAATTTGCTTTTCAATAGTTTATATATCATCAAACGACTTTGTTGAGTGGTGTGGGCTGAATCACCCGCAGCTCAACACTGACAAGACTAAGGAGTTAGTGGTGGACTTTAGGAGGAGTGGAACACCCCTGTCTCCATCAAGGGTGTGGGTGTGCACTTTATCAAGGAGTACAAGTACCTTGGAGTGTACCTGGGCTGTAAACTGGACTGGTCCAGGAATACTGAGGCACTCCATAAGAAGGGACAGAGCCGGCTGTACCTTTTGAGAAGGCTCCACTCCTTCAACGTCTGCAGTAAGATGCTGCAGATGTTCTACCAATCGGTGGTGCCCAGTGCCAGCTTCTTCGCTGCCGTGTGCCGGGGCAGCAGGGCGAAGGCCACGGACGCCAACAGGATTAGCAAACTCATCAGGAAGGCTGGCTCCGTCCTGGGGGCGGAGTTGGATTCATGGGAGGTGGTCTTGGAGGGGAGGATGTTCCTCAAACTGCGGAGCATCCTGGACAATACAGCTCACCCCCTCCATGACACACTGGTCAACCTGAGGAGCACCTTCAGCAACAGACTGGTTCCACAAGATGCAGCACAGAACGCCACAGGAGATCCTTCTTCCCTGTGGTTATCAAACTGTACAACTCCTCCCCCTTCTGGTGTGGGGTAGATGCTGCCTGACCCGCTGAGTTATTCCAGCATTTTGTGTCCTTCTTTGTAATAAACCACCAGCTGCAATTCCTTTGTATTACCCTGTTGCATTATCTGCCCCTGTTGGTCCCCTCTTCTTTATTCAATCAAAGTTGGTCTAAATTGATGATAATTAAAAGTGAGTTTTATATTGCTTATACAGGTTTTGAAATCACAGACCTTTGGGGAATAGATTACTGTCACCCATTGTCCATAATTTCAGTAAATATCCCAACTTCTGATGAACACATTCTCCTGCTAGACCTGAGTCAAACTTCCTATGACACTGAATTAGTTCCCTGAGCCATGACTGCTGTGCTTGTGTAGGAAGGAACTGCGGATGCTGGTTTAAACCAAAGACAGACACAAAAAGCTGGAGTAACTGAAGTCCGATGAAGGGTCTCGGCCCGAAACGTCGCCCATTCCTTCTCTTCAGAGATGCTGCCTGACCCACTGAGTCACTCCAGCATTATGTGTCTAACTGCTGTGATTGACCTCCATGGTTATTTGATGCCAAACCTCATTCATCATCTGTGGAAGTAATCTATGGTCCCCGCAAGCACAAAATATGTTCTGAGCACTCAACCACAGAAAACGTCCATGGAATCTAGTTACTTCTCTCCAATTCCCTAGAAATGTTTGTTGTAGAACGACTGCCAGTTCTCTTACACAAGCACAATTCATCTTCCTCCCTGAGCCATCAGCTCTTTTTGATATAATTTCCCTGTTGTCCGTTAGCTAAATGGAACTGCAATTACCATTGGCTACATGGCAAAATCATTGTACTGTGTGGATGTCATTCCTTTGGTACTGCCTTCAATAATTGGGCTCGGCTTAATTTCACCTTGCAATCTCTGCGCCTGAATATGGAAGTATTGAATTCGAGTGCATTTTAGTACTGAAGGTCCTATCATTCAAATTGTAACCTTTGAAACCAGTTGTTTTTGTTGGTAGGTTTTGAGAGGCTGTACAGCTGAACGCCTTTTTGTTATTTTTGAATGCATTTCTTTGCCAGAAATGAAGAGGTTACAGTAACTGGATTTTAATGACACAGCCCTGACATTCCCTGCAGATGTTGGTTGGCGTGACAACCTGTGGGAAGCCCCGTTGCTGCATTAGAAGATGGCAGATTAGCGTCGGGCTATGCAGGATTTGCGGTAATTGGCTTAAATTCCAATATTGCAAGATTCAAAATACATTACGGGTGGACTATAGTTCAGTTGGCGCCACTTACTGTACCTCTAAGCCAAAAGGCTGTATGTTTAATTCCCACTCCAGAAGTTTACAAACCCATGGCAGAAAAGGAATATAGACATGAGGAACTGAAGATGCTGGAATCTTGAGTAACATATAAAGTGCTGGATGAATTCAGCAGGTCAGGCAGCATCTGCGTAGAGAATGGGCGGGCCATGTTTGAGGAAGTGATGCTTCTTCAGTCTGACAGTAGTGGGAGTGGGAGTGGGGAAACTGGAGAAAAAACCATGGAGCAGGGATATCGGTGGACCAGTGAAAGGTTGCTACAGGTGAGAGGGTTTTGGTTGGCAAATGAGTGGATTAAATGACAAAGGAAAGAAGTGGAAAGGAGACAACACGGAACAAAGATGAAGGATGGGGCAGAGGTAACGATGTGGGTGGAATGTGGCAGGGAAGAAAGGGAAGACCTGGGTACAAAAGGGAAATAAGGTCTTGGGAATAGAAAAAGGACTGGACAAGCTAGATTAAGTGGCACGGTGGCGCAGCGGTAGAGTTGCTGCCTTACAGCGAATGCAGCGCCGGAGACTCAGGTTCGATCCTGACTACAGGCACCGTCTGTACGGAGTTTGTACGTTCTCCCCTTGACCTGCGTGGGTTTTCTCCGAGATCTTCGGTTTCCTCCCACAATCCAAAGACGTACAGGTATGTAGGTTAATTGGCTGGGCAAATGTAAAAATTGTCCCTAGTGTGTGTAGGATAGTGTTAATGTGCGGGGATCGCTGGGCCGCGCGGACTCGGTGGGCCGAAGGGCCTGTTTCTGCGCTGTATCTCTAAATCTAAATCTAAAAAAAAATTAGTTTAGAGGTATGGCCTTTTCGGCCCACCGGGTCCATGCCGACAAGCGTTCCCGTCACTTTAGCACTATCCTATACCCACTAGGGACAATTTTTACATTTACCAAGCCAATTAACCTACAAACCTGTATGTCTTTGGAGTGTGAGAGGAAACTAAAGATCTCGGAGAAAACCCACGCAGGTCACGGGGAGAACGTACAAACTCCGTACAGACGGCACCCGTTGTCGGGATTGAACCCGGGGTTTCCGGCGCTGCATTCGCTGTAAGGCAGCAACTCTACTGCTGTGCCACCATGCAAGATGCAGGAAAAATATTCCCAATGTTGGGGGAGTCCAGAACCAGGGGTCACACAGTGTAAGAATAAAGGGGAGGCTATTTAAAACTGAGAAAAAACTTTTTCACCCAGAGAGTTGTGGAATTCTCTGCCACAGGAGGCAGTGGAGGCCAATTCACCGGATGAATTTAAAAGAGAGTTAGATAGAGCTCTAGGGGCTAGCGGAGTCAAGGGATATGGGGAGAAGGCAGGCACGGGTTACTGATTGTGGATGATCAGCCATGATCACAATGAATGGTGGTGCTGGCTCGAAGGGCCAAATGGCCTCCTCCTGCACCTCTATGTTTCTATGAAAGGGAGATGAGTGTACATGGGAAGGGAACAGAGGGGGTTAACTGGGCAGATCAGGGGGCGTACAGGTAAGAGAGAGGAGTTTGGAGGTGGTGGTAGAAAAAGGGGTTTGGGATTTGCCACAAGATGAAAGGGCACCCAGCACTTATCAGGAGAGTGATGGATGGCTCATAAACAACCCAGTTATATCTTCTCTCAGTTCAGGCAAGGAAACGCATTCACAAATGACAGGACACTAATCTGTACAGCTGTACAGTATTTCTGCAAAATCTATCAACAATATGTATGGGTTTCAACAGTAAAGGAATTGGGTAAATTAGCTGAGTGGAGTGAAAAAAAGTATCGGAGACGTGAAAGGTTTTGCGCTGAACACTTTATAGTTACTTTAACTTTCCTGAGCCCTCATCAATTCTAAATCCTCATTTAGTAGAGACAGGACTGTCAGTAAACGCAAATGAGGCGGAAATAATAGAAAATAGGACAAATGGTGTCATGAAGGAAGTAATGACAATAAACGGTGTGAGTCTGGACGATTCACGATCTTAAGGGGTTACAAAGAGCCCAGGTTCCCAATTATATACATACTATTCTGGAAATAAGGAAGGGGTAACCAAAGGCCACATTGTAGCCTGAGTCTCTAACACAAGCTTATCAATCAAAAATGTCACAAGTCAGATTTGGGTGACAACACACTAATACAACAGTTAATGCGTAGTCATTCATTGCAACTCTGCAACAGTGCTGGAAATAATGTCAAAGATGAAAGGGGAATAAAATATGAAAAGATTTGCTCAGCTGAAATTTCATTAATGTTACCATTTTTCATCATGGCACAGTCATTATCCGTCCAGATATTTAAACATAGCAAGTAATTTAAAAGAGTGAAGATTATAAATCATGAACGAAAATAATCATTAAACACCTACCAAATGTCAAGAAAGCATTTATTTCTGCATTTGCAAAGTGAAAAATAACATTTAATCATAAACATTTCTGCACCAAAGGCCATAAATGATTACACGAAAGAAAAGTTGCCCATTTTAAGAAGTGACAAGAAATATATAATAATTACAACTCAGTGCTATTGATCAAGACTTTGATTACAGTGCAGATTTTGACCTATTTATAAAGAACATTTCTCAACAAGATAAATCTATGCAAACAGCCTTGTGTGCTTCTGTTATATTGTAGCTTTCTGCTGAATTTCAATTAATTTAAATGTCGTTGATTTCTATGAGGAGGAGATTTCAGATTTAAAAAATATTTCTGAATATCAATATTTTCCATGAAATGTAGCATCTATATTGAAAATATGTTATTATTCCTCATTAAATGAACCAACTCTATTCCTTGTACACTTTTGAATTGTAGGAGCAAATATCTTGAAACAACAATAGAAACGTTAGAATAGTTGATGAATATTTTAAATGATATGAAAAATAATAATCACATTTGCATTTCATTTCATAATGATTCAATTCTTCTAATTACTCTGAGAAATTCTCTTCTCAATATTCAACACCCAGTTGTTTTTGTTTGAGTTATCTTCATGGAATATTAAAATTATTAATTATAGTAAAATTATTACATTGTATAACTACTGAGACAAGGAAACATCTTGCATTTGGATGATTTGAATTGAATTCTTTATTTAGGGGAGCAAAACACTTAAAAAAATAAATTTCTGACTAAACTAAATACCAGGGAATGCCAGAGAATAGGTCAATTGCTGAAAAATGGTTATTAATTCAGACTGCACCTAAACAAAACTTTTTAATGAATGTTCATTTCATAGATACAACGCGGAAACAGGCCTTTCGGCCCACCGAGTCCGCACCAACCAGCGATCCCCGCACATTAACACTATCCTACATACCAGCGACAATTTACCATTTTTACAGAAGCCAATTAACCTACAAACCTGTACGTCTTTGGAGTGTGGGAGGAAACTGGAGCACCCGAAGAAAACCCACGCGGGTCACGGGGAGAACATATAAACTGCGTACAGCCAGCACCTGTCATCAGGATCGAACCCGGGTCTCTGGCGCTGTAAGGCAGCAACTCTACCGCTGCACCACCGCCAAAGTGCTGAATGGATTGTTATAGATTGAAATCTTCAACCATTATTATATTCATGCAATTGGCCAAATGTTTGTAATACTGAAGTTTGACAAATAGTAAAAATAACATTTCTTTAGGTGTAGTCACGTTGTCAATTTCTTGGTGCCGTATCTGTTTTTATTTCTGCAGGACATGGAAGTATTTTATTAGTCTCTAGATTAAACAAAAACAAAAATCAGGTCCAAGTAAATACCTTAAGCAAATGCAAAACAATGCTGGAGAAACTCAGCAGGCTGGGCAGTGTCCATGGGGACATAAAGAGAATTTATGTTTCAGATGAATGGCGATTGGTGGCATGGAGAAACAAAAAGCTGAAATGTGAGATGCAAGATTGGAATGGCTAACTATCTGAAAAAGGTTGAATTAAATGTTGAGCCTGAAAGGTTGTTGTGCATCTACCCCATACTTTGTCTCATTTGATGCATAATCAAGGACGAGTCACACCCTGGCCACTCCCACTTCTCCCCTCTCCCATCAGGTAAAAGGTATAGAAGTGTGAAAACGCACACCTCCAGATTCAGGGACAGTTTCATCCCAGCTGCTATCTGGCAACTAAATCATCCGACCACAACCAGAGAGCATTGCTGAACTACTATCTATCTCATTGGTGACCCTCGGACTATCCTTAATCACACTTTGCTGGCTTTACCTTGCACTAAACGTTATTCCCTTATCATGTATCTGTACACTGTAAGTGGCTCGATTGTAATCACGTTTTGTCTTTTTGCTGGCTGGATAGCATGCAACAAATTACTTTTCATTGTGTCTTAATTCACTTGATGATAAACTAAACTAAACTGAGCATAAATGGTCTAAATCTCAGTGCTAGGCAATCAGCAAGTACTAATTTTTCATAACTTCTGTGGAAGAATTGAAACTTTGAAAAACAAAATTTGAAAGCTTTGGTGACAATGCCTACACATTTTCCCGTAGATTGGAAACTCTTCTCAGAGTACTGTAGTCATATGTTAACTCATATGCTCTTCAGAGGGGAACATTCTCCTTGATCCACACCACACTTGGCAGAAAGAGTTCCTGTGTTCTTCAGTACAGGCTACAGTGGGTAGAGAGTGGAGGGAGGGGGTGGTGGGGGGGGGGGTGGGGATGGGGGTGATCGGGTGGGGGGGGGTTGGAGAATTGACATGGAAATTAAGTTTGTTAGTGATTTGTGAAACATGAGATAAGGAATATTAAACATGGCCTTGCAGCCTGCATTTGGTCAGTTCTAAAACAAAACTCGCATGTCCATGGGAACACGACAGAAGCAATGACATTGGTAGCAAGCGAATCAGTGCAGTGGTGAATGTGAGAGTTATTAAAAGCTTCAGAAAACAGATGATTTATAAGGAATTAGGAATTATCTATATACTAAAATTCTCGTTTGTTTGTTTGTTTGTGATCGAACTTCAGCCAAAACGGTACACGATAGCGCGACAATGTTAGGCCCACCTTACTCACCATCGTCACTTTAGTGATAATGCAAGTAGTTTTATTGAAATCGGTGTTATATTTTTAAAGTTATTCACAATTTAAAGTTTAAATCTATCCCCCCGGGAGGGAGGGAGAGGGGTGGAGGGAGGGTGAAGGAGGGAGGATAGGGGGGATGGTGTAGGGGGGAGTGGAAGAGGGGAGGGTGGGGGGGGAAGGAGGGAGGGGGTGGGGAGTGGAGGAGGGGGGGAGAGGGGAGGGGAGGGGGGTTGAGGAGAGAGGGGAAGGGGGGGAAGGGCAGGGTGCTGCACCAATGCAGGAGAGGTTTGGGCCCAATGGGTCCACTTGGTCTAATACACAATAAATGTTGACTTGTCACTCATACATATGTGGCAAATGCTTATTAATTTGTTAGTGTTTGACGTAGTTTGGTTTATTTTAGATCATTCTTATTCATTGCTTTACTTCTGCATGATAGCAGAAATAATCCACATTTGCCTCACAAGTGTCCTTCCACCTCCTAGAGACTTTAGGCTTTAGAGATACAGCGTAGAAACAGCCCCTTCGCCGACCAGAGATCACCCCGTTCTCTAGCACTACCTTACACACTTGGGACAATTTACAGGAGCCAAATGACGTACAATTAGAGTGTGCACGTCTTTGGAGTGTGGGAGGAGACCAGAGAACCAAGAGACGCGATCAGACAGCACCCATAGTCAAGATGGAACCCAGGTCTCTGGTGCCGTAAGGCAGGAACTCTACCAATGCGCCACTGTGCCACCCCGATTCTAATTCCAATTGATCAGCCATGATCATATTGAACAGCGGTGCTGGCTCGAATGGCCGAATGGCCTATTCCTGCACTTATTTTCTATGTTTCTATCTACATTCTCTAATTCTAGAGACATTCTAATGTTGAGCGTATATGTTTAAGCAGGTGAAAAGCATGCACGTTTCAGCAGAATGTTTGAATACACCTAGCATTTATTGATAGTATAAGAAAATAACTGCAGATGCTGGTACAAATCGAAGGTATTTATTTCACAAAATGCTGGAGTAACTCAGCGGGTCAGGCAGCATCTCGGGAGAGAAGGAATGGGTGACGTTTCGGGTCGAGACCCTTCTTCAGACTGATGTCAGGGGGGCGGGACAAAGGAAGGATATAGGTGGAGACAGGAAGATAGAGGGAGATCTGGGAAGGAGGTGGGAAGAGAGGGACAGAGGAACTATCTAAAGTTGGAGAAGTCGATGTTCATACCACTGGGCTGCAAGCTGCCCAAGCGAAATATGAGGTGCTGGTCGTAGAGTAGGAGGGCAGGAGAAATCACAGAGGGGGAGTGGTGATGATTATTGTGTTTATTGTGCAGGAAAAATATCTATTGCATCCTTCTCTTACGTAGAAAAATAAAGTCATAGCTCCAGTTAATTGATTAATTACGAGTTTGGTGTGAATTCTTAACTCTTCTATATATAAGGTTTGTACACATGTCCTACAATGTAAATACAGGAATACATATTTCTAATTTACTGAATTGGGTTGATCTTTTGATGAGAATATTTTATATTTTCGGCAATAAATTAATCCACCAGATCTGATAAAAGAAGGAGAGTTGCCAGGTTAAAAAGGCAAGCTGGATGAAATGCAATGGTCAGGTCTTTTCTCCGCACATTTGCTGCCCGATCTGCCTAGTTACCCCAGCAATTTGTTTAATCAATTCATGAGTTATAGGAGCAGAATTAGGCCATTCAGCCCATCGTCTACTCCGCCATTCAATCGTGGCTGATCTATATTTCCCTCTCATCCCCATTCTCCTGCATTCTCCACATAACCCCCGACTCCCGTACCAATCAATGACTTCACTACTTAATGCAAATCACTAATTTGTAGCATATGCCAACAGCTCCTTCACCACCTCAAAAAAAATCACCAAAGCTCATTGTTAGGAACCTGTTGACAATTCTCATGGAGAAATTGGCACACAGCAGTGATATTCCACAGAGAGCGGGAGAAGAAGAATCTTGAGTTCTAAATGAAACACACTGTAGAAAGGAACAGTGCTAATCCTATAGCAATAATAACAACAACAACAAAAATCAGTGGGTGCTGTAAAAGAGAAACAGAGTGAAGATTTAATGATGGAGATCTTCTTCGGAATTATGAAACACTGATGATGCTGATGATGGATATTGGACCTGAAATACTAAGCCAATAGGCACAACGATGGCACATTGGTGTAACGGTAGAGTTGCTGTCTTACAGCGCCGGAGACCCAGGTTCCATCCTGACTACGGGTGCTTGTCAGGACGGAGTTTGTACGTTCTCCCCGTGACCTGCGTGGGCTTTCTCCGAGCCCTTCGGTTTCCTTCCACACTCCAAAGACGTACAGATTTGTAGGTTAATTGGCTTGGTATAGATGTAAAATGTCCCAAATGCATGTAGGATAGTTTGTAAGTGTGTGGGAATCATTGGTCGGGTGGACTTGGTGGGCCGAAGGGCCTGTTCCACACTATCTCTAAACTAAACTAAATTCGTATTGTGACAGGCTTCAATGACTAAAGTATCTTAATGCCAATTCATCGTTCCCTCATCCCATAATCTCATATGACTTAGACAATAGACAATAGGTGCAGGAGTAGGCCATTCGGCCCCTTGAGCCAGCACCGCTATTCAATATGATCATGGCTGATCATTCTCAATCAGTACCCCGTTCCTGCCTTCTCCCCATACCCCCTGACTCCGCTATCCTTAAGAGCTCTATCTAGCTCTCTCTTGAATGCATTCAGAGAATTGGCCTCCACTGCCTTCTGAGGCAGAGAATTCCACAGATTCACAACTCTCTGACTGAAAAAGTTTTTCCTCGTCTCCGTTTTACATTTATCAAGCCAATTAACCTACAAACCTGTACGTCTTTGGAGTGTGGGAGGAAACCGAAGATCTCAGAGAAAACCAACACAAGTTACAGGGAGAACGTACAAACTCAGTACAGACAGCAGCCATAGTCGGGATCGAACCTGGGTCTCCGGCGCTGCATTCGCTGTAAGGCAGCAACTCTACCACTGTGCCACCATGACCCATGATCAACTTAATGTGGAGAAAGAATATTTGGGATGTTTAGGTTGGTTTTAGATTAGAGATAGAGCACGGAAACAGGCTCTTTGGCTCACCTTGGACCAGCGATCCTCGCACATTAACGCTATCTACACACACTAGGAACAATTAACATTTATACCAAGCTAACCTACAAATCTGTACATCTTTGGAGTGTGGGATTTTTTTTTGGGGGGGGGGGGTGATAGAGTGGCACAGCCTTTCGAGCTGCTGTCTTGGGTGCTGTCTGTGTAGAGTTTGCACGTGACCATTTGGCACTCCTCTGGGTCCTCCGGTTTCAGTAGTAGCAGAATCGCTGTGAACAGGTGACCGATGGTTGGCGTGGAATCAGTGGGCCAAAAGGATTGGTTCCACACTGCATCTTTCAAACAATCAAAAGTTGCAGAGAGCTGGTGGATACTGTTGCTGTGGGCGACTACATGTATTGCGAAGGTAGACACAAAATGCTGGAGTAACTCAGCGGGACAGGCAGCATCTCTGGAGAGAAGGAATGGGTGACGCATCGGGTCGAGACCCTTCTGCTGGAGATTAGATTCCACATTTTCATTTCATATTCTCAATGCCCAGATATTTTAGAAAAAACTTTTGCTGTCACGGACCAGTAACCTGAATACGGAGAAATAATAATCTCCCGTGGTAACTGCACAAGTGGTGAAAAATTACCATTTAAGGCCGTTAGGTTGTCATAGAAACCAAACGGGTTCATCAACATTCCCTCAGAAGGAATCTGCCACCCTGACTAAGCATCGATTGCCTGCGACTTCAATCCTGGTAGAGTTGCTGCTTTACAGCGAATGCAGCGCCGGAGACTCAGGTTCGATCCTGACTACGGGTGCTGCACTGTAAGGAGTTTGTACGTTCTCCCCGAGACCTGCGTGGGTTTTCTCCGAGATCTTCGGTTTCCTCCCACACTCCAAAGACGTACAGGTATGTAGGTTAATTGGCTGGGTAGATGTAAAAAATTGTCCCTAGTGGGTGTAGGATACTGTTAATGTACGGGGATCACTGGGCGGCACGGACTTGGAGGGCCGAAAAGGCCTGTTTCCGGCTGTATATATATGATATGATATGATATGATATGATATATACAGCGCGGAAACAGGCCTTTTCGGCCCACCAAGTCCGCGCCGCCCAGCGATCCCCGCACACTAACACTATTAACACTATCCTACACACACTAGGGACAATTTTTTTAAACATTTACCCAGCCAATTAAAGGCCTGTTTCTCCGCTGCATCTCTAAACTAAATCAGTTATGATGATTTAGTTTAGAGATGCAGCGCAGAAACAGGCCCTTAATGCCCACTGGGTCCGCGCCGACACACTAACACTATCCTGTACCCACTAGGGGCAATTTTTGCATTTACCAAGCCAATTAACCTACATACCTGCACGTCTTTCGAGTGTGGGAGGAAACCGAAGATCTCGGAGAAAACCCACGCGGTCATGGGGAGAACGTACAAACTCCGTACAGACAGCAACCGTAGTCAGGATCAAACCCGGGTCTCCGGCGCTGCATTCGCTGTAAGGCGAATCTACCAGTGCGCCACCGTGACCGCCCTAATTCTTACAGTTCTCAGGATAGATCTCTGAAAAAATATGCATGAAACACATAGATTTTGATAATACGAGAATCAAGGGAAGCTGGGTTAGTACAGGAAAGTGGCACTCGTCTAAGTTAAGGGCAGATTTATTCAATAGTGGTAGAAAGACAAGGGATTGAACCACCTACTCCTGCGTTAATTTTTTGATCCTAATGTAAGTTCACCAAAGGTGACTTAATGATAGTTAACAGAGCATGACCCCACTTATAATGATTCTAGCAATGAATATCCATCATAAAATATGTTAGTGTAAGAAAATAACTGCAGATGCTGGTACAAATCGAAAGTATTTATTTCACAAAATGCTGGAGTAACTCAGCAGGTCAGGCAGCATCTCAGGAGAGAAGGAATGGGTAACGTTTCGGGGTCAAGACCCTTCTTCAGACTGAAGAGGGGTCTCGACCCGAAAAGTCACCCATTCCTTCTCTCCTGAGATGCTGCCTGACTTGCTGAGTTGCTCCAGCATTTTGTGAAATAAAATATGTTAATTTATATATTTAGAACATTATTTCCTTGAACTATCACAATATTTTCAGTTCCATCTCAACTTATCCTTATTCTTATTCTATGCATAAGTGTACAAATTACTTTACCATTACTCAAATTCAGGAAAAAAAAGGTTTTGTTTGCTATTTGGATTTGTTACATTGAATCGTTTAATGCTCCTGTAAATAACTGAGAATAAAACAACAATGCAAATAAATAATTTATTTGTATCGGAGCTTCACCCTAAGACACAAAAAGCTGGAGTAACTCAGCGGGACAGGCAGCATCCATGGAGAAAAGGAATGGATGACGTTTCGGGTTGAGGCCCTTGCAAGCTGCCCAGGTGAAATATGAGATGCAGTTCCTCCAATTTAGCCTCACTCTGCCAATGGAGGAGGCCCAGGCCAGAAAGGTCAGTGTGGGAATGGGAAGGGGAATTAAAGTGTTTAGCAACCGGGAGATCAGGTAGGTCCAGGCGGACTTAGCAAAGGTGTTCAGCAAAACCATAACCCAGTCTACATTTGGTCTCGCCAATGTATCCTGATCTTGATGTATCGCGATGAATATTGATTTCTCTAACTTCAGGTAACCCCTGCATTTCCTCTCTCTCTACAGTTATTCCTTCCCCCCCGAGTTGCACCAGATTCTCGTTCTCACCTAGCAAACAGCTAACAATGGCCTGTTTCCTTTATCATCATTAGTTTTTTGCATATCTTTCATTCAATTGTTCTATGTCTCTCTACATCACCATCTATATATTTTGTTTCCCTTTCTCCTGACTCTCAGTCTGAAGAAGGGTCTCGTCCCGAAACATCACCCATTCCTTCTCTCCAAAGATGCTGCCTGTCCCACTGAGTTACTCTGGCTTTTTGTATTTCTCTTCAGTTTAAACCAGAATCTGTAGAAGGTCTGAAGAAGGGTCTCGACCCGAAATGTCACCCATTCCTTCCCTCCCGAGATGCTGCCTGACCTGCTGAGTTACTCCAGTATTTTGTGAATAAATCAGCAACTGTAGTTCCTTCCTAGAGAGCTTTACCCTAGTTATTTTACAAGCTTTAGAATTTCTGTATATCAGTTTATGAATCTGAGCAATATAATGCTCAAAACCTCATTCAAATAAACAAATTCTAATTTTGTACTTCTATTTCCCTTGTGTACACACCATTGTTTATTGTTAATAGAAAGTTAATTAAAACAATTAAAAAAATTATTCAGGCAAATAATAATTGCAAATGGGCCTATTTGAATATTGTGAACTATTCAATGTACAACACATGCAGGGAATATTAAGCCTTTTTTAATATTGCACAGACAGATTTCCATGTTGGTGAACTCGTAGTCGGTGGAAATATGTGAGTACAACTAATCTTATTTTCTAAATATTTATTTAATGAATGGTCCATTAGGGGATGCAATGGAAATTTGTGAAAGATGAACTAAATCAATCCTGGCACTCTAATTTTAGATTGTTTTCTGAGACATTTGAACCAAACAGCAAACAACATCAGCATTGCCAATTTCTGCCAGTTAACAGGTGCAATATTGAATCTTCACGAAGTAGATAAGACTTTAAAGGAGTAAAATAAGACTTTAAAGGAGTAAAAAGGAGTAAAGGAAAATAAGTTCTAAAGTTAGTTTTCAAATTTCTTTTCCTTTAGCCACTCTTTTGGATGCTTACTATAATTTTGTTTCTCTGTGATTTCCAGAACATGCTCTACTGATAGAAGATAGACACAAAAAGCTGGAGTAACTCCGTGGGTAAGACAGCATCTCTGGAGAAAAGGAATAGGTGATGTTTTGGGTCAAGACCCTTCTTCAGACAGAACCTTGTTGAACAACACCTTATGGTGTCTCGACACGAAACATCACCCATTCCTTCTCTCCAGAGATGCTGCCTGTTCTGCTGAGTTACTCCAGCATTTTGTGCCTATCTTCGGTGTCAACCACTATATGCAGTTCGTTCCTACACACTTCTGGATTCCCCGTGTGAAGCCCCTAGTTTAACACACTTGCAATGGTTGTAGAATAAGTCACTACTGTAACGGACCGCAGGTAGACCCAAATGCAGCACACGCAACCAAGGAAGTAGTTTTAGAATGAGCTTTATTTCTACCTGCTCGTGGTCGGGGACAGAAGACTGAGGCGTTCACCAGGGTGACGACGAGGCATGAAGGTTGGGAGCAGGCAGGGTCAGCAACGGGAAATCAGTCCGAGAGAGTCTTGCATGAGGGCTAAGAACAATCTGGCAAAGAGTGTGTGTGTGTGTGCAGGAAGGGTTTATATGCTGGCTTGATTGGTGATCTGGAGCAGGTGAGTGAACAGGTGAGGGGAGTTGTCTTAACGTGGTGGTTGTGGCTGGCAGGTGAGTGAACAGGACAGACTGTGACAACTACCTTGTTCATCAGTTTTAATCAAAAATTATAGTTATTTTGTTTTTCATTTATGGGAAGTTAACTTTTGTTCCATCGGTGCCAAAGGTAGGGCTAGGCTATTTTGAACATGAAGTTGTTAGACTCGTTAACAATTGTTTCATGGCTCACCCGGGTACTCTCTCACCATTAAGGTTGGAATTACATTTAGCATCACTGTTACTTAGCTCAGATGTTCAAATGTCTTCAAACTGAGATGATAATGATGAATATAATTCCCATGTGATCAACTCTTACAAAGTGGCATGTCTTTAAAAAAGTAGTGTACAAAGAATATCTCAACTCAATAATCCATGAATGTGCCATTAGGCAGGCATGGTGGCGCAGTGGTCGAGTTGCTGCCTTGCAGCGCTTGCAGCGCCGGAGACCCAGGTTCGATCCCGACTACGGGCGCTGTCTGTACGGAGTTTGTACATTTTCCCTCGTGACCGAGTGGGTTTTGTCCGAGATCACATCAGTGTGAATTGTCCCTTGTGTGTATAGGACAGTGTTAATGACCGAGGATCGCTGGTCGGTGCGGACTCGGTGGGTCAAAGGGCCTGTTTCCGCACTGTATCTCTAAACTAAACTAAATTAATACATGGTAAATAAAATATGTGCTCTGATGAGAAAAAACTTTGTTTTCAAGGAAACAAATACAATCATGGAATTATGGAACAATCATGGAACAATGTTTACATTTATAACAAGCCAATTAACTTACAAACCTGTATAGAAACATAGAAAATAGGTGCAGGAGTAGGCCATTCGGCCCTTCGAGCCTGCACCACCATTCAATGTGATCATGGCTGATCATCCAGCTCAGTAGCCTGTACCTGCCTTCTCTCCATACCCCCTGATCCCTTTAGCAAAAAGGGCCACATCTAACTCCCTCTTAAATATAGCCAATGAACTGGCCTCAACTACCTTCTGTGGCAGAGAATTCCACAGACTCACCACTCTCTGTGTGAAGAAATGTTTTCTCATCTCGGTCCAAAAAGACTTCCCCGTTATCCTTAAGCTGTGACCCTTAGTTCTGAACTCCCCCAACATCGGGAACAATCTTCCCGCATCTAACCTCTCCAACCCCTTAAGAATTTTATATGTTTCTATAAGATCCCCCCTCAGTCTTCTAAATTCCAGCGAGTACAAGCCCAGTCTATCCAGTCTTTCCTCATATGAAAGTCCCGCCATCCCAGGGATCAATCTGGTGAACCTTCTCTGTACTCCCTCTAAGGCAAGAACGTCTTTCCTCAGGTTAGGAGACCAAAACTGCACACAATACTCCAGGTGCGGTCTCACCAAGGCCCTGTACAAAATCCTCTTGCCATGAATGCCAACATATCATTCACTTTCTTCACTGCCTGCTGCACCTGCATGCTTGCTTTCAATGACTGGTGCACCATGACACCCAGGTCACGTTGCATCTCCCCTTCACCCAATCGGTCACCATTCAGGTAATACTCTGCTTTCCTGTTCTTGCCGCCAAAGTGGATAACCTCACATTTATCCACATTGTATTGCACCTGCCCTGCATTTGCCCACTCGCCTAATCTATCCAAGTCACTCTGCAGCCTCCTAGCATCCTCCTCGCAGCTAACACTGCCACCCAGCTTCGTGTCATCCGCAAACTTAGAGATGTTGCATTCAATTCCCTCGTCCAAATCATTAATATACACTGTAAATAACTGGGGTCCTAGCACTGAGCCTTGTGGTACCCCACTAGTCACTGCCTGCCATTCCGAAAAGGACCCGTTTATTCCTACTCTTTGCTTCCTGTCCGCCAACCAATTTTCTATCCACCTCAACACTGAACCCTCAATACCGTGTGCTTTAAGTTTGTACACCAATCTCCTATGTGGGACCTTGTCGAAGGCCTTCTGAAAGTCCAGATATAACACATCGACTGGTTCTCCCTTATCCACTCTACTAGTTACATCCTCAAAAAATTCTATAAGATTCGTCAGACATGATTTGCCTTTGGTAAATCCATGCTGACTTTGTCCGATGATTTCACCACTTTCCAAATGTGATGCTATCACATCTTTAATAACTGACTAGCATTTTCCCCACTACCGATGTTAGGCTAACTGGTCTATAATTCCCCGTTTTCTCTCTCCCTCCCTTTTTAAAAAGTGGGGTTACATTAGCTACCCTCCAGTCCTCAGGAACTACTCCAGAATCTAAAGAGTTTTGAAAAATTATCACTAATGCATCCACTATTTCTGAGGCTACTTCCTTAAGCACTCTGGGATGCAGCCTATCTGGCCCTGGGGATTTATCTGCCTTTAATCCATTTAATTTACCTAACACCACTTCCCGACTAACCAGGATTTCACTCAGTTCCTCCATCTCATTAGACCACCGGTCCCCCGCTATTTCCAGCAGACGGTTTATGTCTTCCTTAGTGAAGACAGAACCAAAGTATTTGTTCAATTGGTCTGCCATCTCCTTGTTCCCTATGATCAATTCACCTGTTTCCGACTGCAAGGGACCTACATTTGTCTTAACTAATCTTTTTCTCTTGACATATCTATAAAAGCTTTTGCAGTCAGTTTTTATGTTCCTTGCCAGTTTTCCCTCATAATCTATTTTCCCTTTCCTAATTAAGCCCTTTGTCCTCCTCTGCTGGACTCTGAATGGCGGCGCTGCCCTAGCAGCTGCGGCTTACCTGCGGTCCATTTGTCTTGTGTTTTTGTTGTTTTTTTTTTGTCTTAATTGTAGTTGTGATGTGGTCTTTTTGTGTTGTGTACTATGTGTGTATGTGGGGGGGAGGGGGGGAACTGTAACATTGTAAATATGTAAATATGTATCCCTTCCGAACGGAGACCCGACCTTTGTGTTCTGGGCCGTGTCTCCGTTCCATCTGCGGCCTACCATCGGCCCAACTCCTGGAGCTGGCGGCCTCCAGGGCTCCGGTTCGCAGAGCCCGCGGATCGGACTCACCATCGGCGGATCCGGCCGTCTTCGGAGGCTGCGGGAGCAGCTGCGACTCGCCTTAGGCTCGGGCCGCGTGAATGCCGACATCGGGAGCTCCAGCAGCGGCAGCGTGTTCGCCCACCCCGGATCACGGGGCTTGGGTCGCGGACATTTCACCGTCCGGCGCGGCCTAAGATATGCCGCGGGATATTTCTCTGCTGGGCGGGGGCTTCAATGTCGGGAGCCACGACCGCTCCGACGTGCAGCAACAGCGGCAGCAGCAGCGTGTTCGCCCGCCCCGGATCGGACTTATCATCGGCGGAGCCGGCCGTTTTCGGAGGCTGCGGGAGCGGCTGCAACTCGACGCGCCTTAGGCTCGGCCCGCTGTGGACCGTCCGGCGCGGCCTGCAACCACAACAGCCTGACTGCGGGCGAGGACAGCAGGAGAAGGGAAAGACATTGTGGCCTTCCATCACAGTGAGGAGAGAGAGGACTGGAGGAGGAGACTCACTGTGATGGATGTTTCTTTGATGGATGTTTCTTTTTTTGTGTGTTTTTGGGGTTGGGTAATTTTAATGCCTATTTAATGCTTTTATTGTTGGACTGTGTTTTGGGGGTTTTGGGGTTGTGTAATTTTAATGCCTATTTAATGCTTTTATTGTTGGACTGTGGGTGACCGAATTTCGTCCAATATTGGATGACAAATAAAAGCTATCTTGATCTTGATCTTGAATTTCTCCCAGTCCTCTGGTATGCTACTTTTTCTGGCTAATCTGTATGCTTCATCTTTTGTTTTAATACTATCCTTGATTTCCCTTGTTAGCCACGGATGCACTACCTTTCCTGGTTTGTTCTTTTGCCAAACTGGGATGAACACTTGTTGTAGTTCATCCATGCGACCTTTAAATGCCTTCCATTGCATGTCCACCGTCAACCCTTTCAGCATCAATCGCCAGTCTATCTTGGACAATTCATGCCTCATACCCTCAAAGTTACCTTTCTTTAAGTTCAGAACACTTGTTTCTGTATTGACTTTGTCACTCTCCATCCTAATGAAGAACTCTACCATATTATGATCACTCTTGCCCAAGGGGCCTCGCACAACAAGACTGCTAACTAACCCTTCCTCATTACTTAATACCCAGTCTAGAATGGCCTGTTCTCTCGTTGGTTCCTCGACATGTTGGTTTAGAAAACCATCTCGCAAACATTCCAAGAAATCCTCTTCCTCAGCACCCCTGCCAGTTTGGTTCACCCAATCTATATGTAGATTGAAGTCACCCATTATAACTGCTGCACCTTTAGTGCACGCATTTCTAATTTCCTGCTTGATGCCATCCCCAACCTCACTACTGCTGTTAGGTGGCCTGTACACAACTCCCACTAGCGTTTTCTGCCCCTTAGTGTTTCGCAGCTCTACCCATATCGATTCCACATCCTCCGAGCTAATGTCCTTCCTTTCCACTGCTTTAATCTCCTCTCTAACCAGTAACGCTACCCCACCTCCTTTTCCTTTCTGTCTATCCCGCCTGAATATAGAATATCCCTGGATGTTGAGCTCCCAGCCTTGGTCACCCTGGAGCCATGTCTCCGTAATCCCAACTATATCATAATCATTAATAACTATCTCCACATTTAATTCATCCACTTTATTACGTATACTCCTTACATTGAGACACAAAGCCTTCAGGCTTGTTTTTACAACTCTCTTACCCCTTATACAATTATGTTGAAAAGTGGCCCTTTTTGATTTTTGCCCTGGATTTGTCTGTCTACCACTTTTACTTTTCACCTTGCTACCTGTTGCTTCTACCCTCATTTTACACCCCTCTGTCTCTCTGCTCCTGCTCCCATCCCCCTGCCACATTAGTTTAAATCCTCCCCGACAGCACTAGCAAACACTCCCCCTCGGACATTGGTTCCATTCCAGCTCAGGTATGCCTTTGGAGTGTGGGATGAAACGGAAGATCTCAGAGAAAACCCACGCAGGTCATGGGGAGAAGGTACAAACTCCGTACAGACAGCACCCGTAGCCAGGATCGAACCAGGCAGGCAGTAACTATACTGCTGCGGTAAGCACATTTGCTGTTAAAAAATAATGATACATTGCACTTTTTGTTTAACAAACTAGTAACTATTTAGCACATTTGTAAGCAGAAAACATGAAAACAGCATTACCATATTTTAATAAGAGAGTGTGTTTTGGACCTAGTCTTGGCAGCCTTGATTTACTTGGTCAGATTTGTTCCTTTGATATACAACCAAATCCGATCCAATAGCTTTGCCCAAGACAAAAGAACAATGAATAATACATTCCATAACACATCAAAATGTAGTCACTAACATGGTAAAGTATAACATATAATAAAATGCAATAATACTGGCCGATACGGATTAATTCAAACAAAAAATAAATGATTCTCTAGGTTTATTTATGCCCAAGTTTCCTCAATGGATAAACATTAAGAAACCTTTCTGTCTCCAAGCGTAGTTCTCTTTATGCCTGAACTACATTGAAAGTTGAAATGCATGCTGTACATAGCTTATTAACTTCAGTTATCAGACTCACACACCTAGTGCAGCTGGGACATGTTGCCCGGTGTGGGCAACTTGGGCCAAGGAGTCTGTTTCCAGGCTGTATCACTCTATGACTCTATGATTCTACATGCATAAAATTGTCACATACCTCTAAGATATATCTTCTAAAGGGAGAGACAGTCATATATTGACCCACATTCGAACTGGTAATGGTAATCATGAAATCAATGAATTCTCTCGTTTTCAGTATTTGTATAATTAATTGGTGTCTCAGGGCTAAATGCTGAAGATACTGATGGCAATATCCAGATAAGTGTAAGTAAATGGGCGCAGTTACTCCATATCTTCTCACTTCATGATCTTGTGAATTCCTGGTGGAAATTACTTACATCTACCCCAATCCCTGCAGCTGTAGCTAAATAAATCAGGATTTGGTTGTTGATGCTGTCTGTCAAAATTCTCACCACCTCATTTGCCCCAATCGTGCACCTGCACAAAATAGCTTCACTTTGTCTCCAATGCCTGATGCCAGCAAAAGTAGGCCCAAAGTAAATTAGTAAAAACCATTTAAAAATCTGTCAAATTGCCTGTTATCTAGAGTCATAGAGCAGCAAGCGTGAACTGAGGTGGACATCAAAGGGTAGTTTAGGCAACCATCATCTCTATAGATGACACCCCATTCCCCTGTAACCACATCACAATGCTGCCTAAAGGATCAAAACACACAACATGGAACAGTTCAGAAGATAGACACAAAATGCTGGAGTAACCTTCTTCTGAAGAAATTCAAGAACACTCTTCTGAAGAAGGGTCTCGACCCGAAACATCACCCATTCCTTCTCTTCAGAGATGCTGCCTGACCTGCTGAGTTACTCCAGCATTTTGTGTCTATCTCCGGTTCCAACCGGCACCTGCAGTTCCTTCTAACACATGGAACGGTTCAGCCGAAGAACAGGCACTTTGACCCATAACGTCCATAACAATCATAATATCATGATAAACTAATCTCATCTGCCTGAACATGATCCATATCACTCCTATCCATGCATGTCCATGTGCCTATTTTAAGGCCTCTTAAATGTCATTATGTTCCCAATGTTGGGGGAGTCCAGAACCAGGGGCCACAGTTTAAGAATAAGGGGCAGGCCATTTAGAACGGAGATGAGGAAAAACTTTTTCAGTCAGAGAGTTGTGAATCTGTGGAATTCTCTGCCTCTGAAGGCAGTGGAGGCCAATTCTCTGAATGCATTCAAGAGCGAGCTAGATAGAGCTCTTAAGGATAGTGGAGTCAGGGGGTACGGGAAGAAGGCAGGAACGGGGTACTGATTGAGAATGATCAGCCATGATTACATTGAACGGCGGTGCTGGCTCGAAGGGCCGAATGGCCTACTACTGCACCTATTGTCTATTGTCTATTGTCTATATTAAATCTGCCTCCACCACCATTCTTGGCAATGCATTCCATTCATATATCACCCTCTGGTTAAAAAACATCCCCCACACATCTCCTTTAAACATTGCCCCTCTTATCTTAAAACTACGCCCTCTAATCTTTGACAATTTCACCCCGAGAAAAAGATTCTGTCTCCCATAATTTTATATACTTCTATCAGATCTCCCCTCAACCTCCAGCATTCAAGATAACACAACACAAGTTTCTCCAACCACTCCTTTGAGCTAATACCCACCAATCTAAGCAGCATTCTGGTAAACCTATTCCGTACTCACTCCAAGGTATTGTATTGTCCATTGTCTATTGTATCCACATCCATCCTGTAATGAGTTGACCCGAACTGAACACAATACTCCAAATGTGGCCTTACCAAAGTCTTATGGATCTGCATCATGACTTCCTGGGTCTGACCAATGAAGAGGAACATACCATCTGCCTTCTTTACCACTCTATCTACTCACTTTGCCACTTTTAGGGAGTCATGGACTTGGAGAATGCTTAATGATTTATCTGAACTTCTCTCCTGGTCCCGTAGATCCCTCAGCACATCATAATCATAATCATAATCACAATCACAATCACAATCACAATCACAATCACAATCACAATCACAATCACAATCACAATAATAATAATAATAATAATGTATTTTATTTATATAGCGCTTTTCATATACTCAAAGACGCTTTACAGAGATTTAGAGAACATAGGGAAATTAATAAATAGATAAATAAGTAAATAAATAAACGAACAGAGAAAGGAGACAGAAGGTGAGGTGACCTTCAGTGGTTGAAGGCAGTACTGAACAATCATAATCATAATCACAATCACAATCACAATCACAATCACAATCACAATCACAATCATAATCATAATCATAATCATAATCATAATCACAATCACAGTCATCATCATCGTCATCATCATCATCATCGTAATCACAATCATAATCATAATCATAATCATAATCATAATCATAATCATAACCATAATCGCAGTCATCATCATCATCATCATCATCATCATCATCATCATCATCATCATCATCATCGTAATCACAATCATAATCATAATCATAATCATAATCATAATCATAATCATAATCATAATCATAATCATAATCATAATCATAATCATAATCATAATCATAATCATAATCATAATCATAACCATAATCATAATCATAATTATAATCATAATCATAATCACAATTACAACCATAATCACAATCACAATCCTAATCATAATCGTAATCGTAATCGTAATCGTAATCGTAATCGTAATCGTAATCGTAATCGTAATCGTAATCGTAATCGTAATCACAATCACAATCATCATCATAATCATAATCATACTTTATTAGCCAAGTATGTTTTGTAACATACGAGGAATTTGATTTGCCATACAGTCATACCAATAAAAAGCAACAGGACACACAAAATCCATTTTAAGATGAACATCCACCACAGTGACTCCTCCACATTCCTCACTGTGATGGAAGGCAAAAAAATGTTCAATCTCTTCTCTTTGTTCTCCTGCGGTCGGGGGCCTTGAGCCTTCCGTTGACGGGACAATCTTGACTCCCGTAGCCGGCGGCGTTTGGGCCCTCCGCATCCGGGCAATCAAGCTCCTGCATTGGGGGGGATTCTCAGCTCCCGCACAATGGGCGATCAGACCCAGGGTCGGGGCTGGTCGAAACCTTCTACATCATTTGGAGCTCCCGACATTGGTCTCTACTCGAGACTGCGAACTCCTCGATGGTGAAGTCCGCAGGCCGCGGTTGGAGCGTCGATCCCAGGCAAGGAATCGCATGCTCTGATGGCAAGTCCACGGTGGGGCTCAAAGTCAGTCCCAGACTAGGACGCCAGCTCCATGATGTTAGGCCGCAGAGCGAACGGAGATACGACCCGGAAAACGATCGCATCTCCGGCAAGGTAAGAGATTGAAAAACAGTTTCCACTGACCCCCTCACCCACCCCCCACATAAAACAAACCAGAGAACATTAACACAAGTTTTTAAAACTAACTAAAAATAACAAAAAAGATGAAAAAACAGACAGACTTGTTGGCGAGGCTGCCAATGCTAATGGCGCCACCCAGTGGAATCAATGCTGTTCAGTGTCTTTCCATCATCTCTGTATCTTCTCCTTATATTTGATCTCCCAAAACCGCACACTTGAAATATCAACTTCTAGGTCAGCGAAATGTAACACGCACATGTTATCTGACCTTTGCTCTTGTTGCTATTTATTCACAAAATGCTGGAGTAACTCAGCAGGTCAGGCAGCATCTCAGGATAGAAGGAATGGGTGATGTTTCAGGTCAAGACCCTTCTTCAGACTGATGTCAGGGGGGCGGGACAAAGGAAGGATATAGGTGGAGACAGGAAGTTAGAGGGAGAACTGGGAAGGAGGGGGGGGGAAGAAGAAAGGGACAGAGGAACTATCTAAAGTTGGAGAAGTCGATGTTCATACTGCTGGGCTGCAAGCTGCCCAAGCGAAATATGAGGTGCTGTTCCTCCAATTTCCGGTTGGCCTCACTATGGCACTGGAGGAGGCCCATGACCGAAAGGTCAAACTGGGAGTGGGAGGGGGAGTTGAAGTGCTCAGCCACCGGGAGATCAGGTTGGTTAAGGCGGACTGAGCGAAGGTGTTGAGACTACCTGTTGCTCTTGTTGCAGTGAATAGGAAATTACTTTGGTTTTTAAGTGATGAGAAAATGGCATTTGCATAAAAGATTTTAATGGTGTATGCATAACCACTGAAAGAATTTAGCAAGACAATGCGTTTCAAAAATGTGAGTAATGTGAATTGAATGATTTATGTGGAATTTGAGCTCAGTGAATAACTTCTGTGTGACATTTTTTTAAAATACAAAATTCAGAGGCAATAATATTCTATTTATGAATCTGTCAGAGCATTGCTCAAGGAAGTTCACAGAGACATTTTGAATTGTTTCAATGTTTTATGACACCTAGCACAATTTTGTCCCCACCCCAAATAAATTCCTTTCATTTACACAAGTCTGTATTTGAAGTTATGTTGATGAGTTATTTTTGCACAGACAGGAATAAACATCACACTCTCTTGTGTAGGAAGGAACTGCAGATGCTGGTTTAAATCGAAGATAGACACAAATTGCTGGAGTAACTCAGCAGGACAGGCAGCATCTCTGGAGAGAAGGAATGGGTGACGTTTCGGGTCGAGGCCCTTCTTCAGACCCTTCTCAGAATCAGAATAACCTTTATTGTCATCCAAAAAAACAAGTCTTTTGGACGAGATTCCATTACCCACAGTCCAACAATAAGAGCAATAAAAATAAGCAATAACACACACAATCACAAACCAACACAAAACAAAAAAAAGAAACATCCATCACAGTGAGTCTCCTCCAGTCACCTCCTCACTGTGATGGAAGGCCAGAATGTCTTTTCTCTTCCCCTGCCGTCTTCTCCCGCGGTCAGGCTGTTGAAGTTGCCACATTCCAGGCCGTGCCGGACGGTGAAAGGTCCGCAGCGGGCCGACCCAAGCCCCGCGATCTGGGGTGGGCGAAGACGCTGCCGCTGCACATTGGGGCGGTCGTGGCACCCGACATTGAAGCCCCCGCCGGACAGAAAAAAGTCCCGCGGCCTATTTCAGGCCACGCCGGGCGGCGAAAGGTCCGCTGTGGGCTGACCCAAGCCCCGCAATTCAGGGCGGGTGAAGATGCCGCCGCTGCCGGAGCTCCCGATGTCAGCCCCCACCCAGGATCCTGCGAGCTTCCGATATCCACGCGGCTTGCGGCCGAAGAAGCCTCCGGAGACGAGTCGCAGCTGCACCCGCAGCGCCACCACAGCCTCTGATGGCAGCCAGCTCCGCAGATGGTAAGTCCGGTCCACGGGCTCTGCGAACCAGAGCCCAGGTGGTCCCAGCTGGAGGCCGCCAGCTCCAGGTGTTTGGTCGATGGTAGGCCGCAGCGAGAACGGAGACACCACCCAGAAAACAAAGTCGGGTCTCCGTTCGGGAGAGACAATTTTACAATCCCCCCACACACATAGCACACAACCACAAAAAACACTACATCACATCTACACACTACAGTTAAGACAAAAAACAACAACAAAACACAAAAGACAAACGGACTTGCGGTTAGCCACAGCTGCTGCACAGAGCCACCATTCTTCAGACCCTTCTCTCTAGAGATGCTGCCTGTCCCGCTGAGTTACTCCAGCAATTTGTGTCCCACTTTCTCTTGATCCATTGGAAAGACAACATAATACTTTCCGAAACAAACTCTGTCAAAACCAGACGAGAGACAGTGAAATTCCATCTTCCCAGCCTGTCCGGACTCCCAGCCTGGGAGAGCTTGATGATTGAATGTCCTTGAAATAGCAAGTGCTTCATCTCCCCGCAACTAATTACTTATTCTCACAGCCAAACAATTCACAACAAAAGAAAGATCTCATGAGATGCATTAAAGTGCACTGTTGATGTGAAAAATAATTTTGGAAATGTCTTGTATCATGATCTGTGCTTTAAGCCCCCCCCACGCCACTAATATTGAATGTCAGTTTTTGTCCCGGTGAGGCCTAGGGGGAAGTTGACTGAAAATAATGTAGTTAACCTTTGCCTGCACATGGCCTTGGGAGTAGTCAGTGCAATAAAAGCAAACGTAATAATATGAAAGGATACTTCTTGTTTGAGGCATACATCAAATGTTATGAATTGCATCCTTACTCCTAACTTTAGCCAAGCCTAAAAGAATCTGAGACATTGACAACATTTGAAAATGATTGCTTTTTCGGTTTTCTTTCGTCAGGTTAATGAACATGAGGAACAGGAACATTAAATAGTTTAGTGTGTCCAAATACCTCAGAGCAGAATGCCAACACCATGTACAAGTTTATCCTATCCCTTCTGACCAGACGTCTTCCCTTATTTCATATCTTGTCATCTGCTTCTCCTCAAATGACAAGATCATTCATCAGTTTTGACAACAGGACTTGTGACTCTCATCACAAAGGGCATGAGAGATGATGCTGATTCAATCTCCTTGGAGTATTTGCACTATGTTCACTCGAACCAGAGATAGCTGGTTCAAGCAGAGCAGGGAGTTTGGCCACTTAACCCTCCCCATAACCTCCGATTGAACACAATGGAGGCAATTAATATCACTGCCTTCAGACGAGTGCTGAATAAATATTGCTATTGGAAGAGGCCAAATGTCTCAGCTATGTCTCGGGTCGAGACCCTTCTTCAGACTGAAAGTCATGGGAAAGGGGAAACGAGAGATATGGATGGGGATGGAGAGAGATATAGAACAAATGAAGGAAAGATATGCAAAAAGGTAACAATGAAAAAGGAGAAAGGCCGTTGTTAGCAGTTTGCTAGGTGGGAACAAAAAGCTGGTGTGACTTGGGTGGTGGAGGGCTAGCTCATCCACTTGCTGGATAAGGTAACGGATCAGTCATGTTTTAACTTCAACTTAGAGAACTACAGTAATGTTGACATTATGATCATTCAGGTCTTATATATGGGCGGCACGGGAGCGCAGCGGTAGAGTTGCTGCTTTACAGCGAATGCAGCGCCGGAGACTCAGGTTCGATCCTGACTACGGGTGCTGCACTGTAAGGAGTTTGTACGTTCTCCCCGTGACCTGCGTGGGTTTCCTCTGAGATCTTCGGTTTCCTCCCACACTCCAAAGACGTACAGGTATGTAGGTTAATTGGCTGGGTAAATGTAAAAATTGTCCCTAGTGGGTGTAGGATAGTGTTAATGTATGGGGATCGCTGGGCGGCACGGACTTGGTGGGCCGAAAAGGCCTGTTTCCGGCTGTATGTATATGATATGATATGATATGATATGATATGATATATCTGTTATCTATATTAAAATCTGAAATAATCATGTTCCTTGGAAATACCTAATGCACCATGAACATTTTTATTGTATTGATTTCTAAGAGGTTATCTTACATGTCTCAAGTTATTTTTAAGTGATTCTTATTTGGTGTACTAAACACAATCAAAATATTACTTAGATATCTCAATATTGCTTCAGAGAATTTTATTTGTTTCTAGCAAGCAGACCGAATGAAATTTAGGATGCTCGAGTAAGTATGAATATTACAAAAGAACCTGCAGATTCTAGAAATATGATATATTTAAAAAAACAGAAAAGACAAAACTATTCCAACAGAAATACTGGAAACATTCAGCAGGTCAGGCAGCATCTGTGGAAAGAAAAATGTGAACATATCGGAGAAGGGAAACGTTATCAGTTCAGGCCTATACTGGAGCGAAAAACGAAATTTAGCAGTAACTTAGCAGATCAAGCAGCATCTGTTGAATTTTCAGTCACTTGTGCCTCCAGATAAATGTTGCCTGACCTGTTGAATATTATGCTTAGTTTAGTTTAGAGATACAGCACGGAAACAGATCCTTCGACCCACCGAGTCCACACCGACCAGCGATCCCTGCACATTAACACTACCCTACACACAGTAGAGACAGTTTTACATTTACCAAGCCAATTAACCTACAAACCTGTACATCTTTGGAGTGTGGGAGGAAACCGAAGATCTCGGTGAAAGCCCACGCAGGTCACGGGGAGAACGTACAAACTCCATACAGACGGCGCCCGTAGTCAGGATGGAACCCGGGTCTCTGGTGCACACAAAATGCTGGAGTAACTCAGCGGGTCAGGCAGCATCTCAGGAGAACTGACTGACCCGCTGAGGTACTCCAGCATTTTGTGTCTACCTTCGATTTAAACCAGCATCTGCAGTTATTTTCCTACAGGTCTCTGCTGCTGTAAGGCAGCAACTTTTCCGCTCTGAAATAAATGTAATGAATATTCACACCAATGTCACTGTGGCTTCTACTTCTTTTTAAAGGCTTGACCACATTGGATTCCTGGCTAATGTTAAAAAATCAACAGTTCAATCTTAATTTCCCTCAAAGTAATGAAAGCCTTAGAACATAGAACAGTACAGCACGAGAACAGGACCTTCAGTCTACATAACGTGCACTAGACATGATGCTAAGTTAAATCGATTTCTTCTGCCTGCATGTGATCCATATGCCTCCATTCCCTGCATATTGATGCACCTATCTATAAGCCTCTAAAATGTCACTGTAGTATCTGCTTCTTCTACCACCCTGGCAAAGTAATCCAGGCACTCACCAACCTGTACCAACAACATTATCCTGCACATTTCCTTTAAACGTACCCCATCTCATCATTGGCATTTGCACTCTGGGAAAAGGTCCAATTGCCTACCCTATCTCTGCCACTCATAATCCAATATAACCCCACAGGTCTCTCCTCAACCTCCAACAGTCCAGGGAAAATAAACCTAGTTTTTCCAACCACCCCTTGTAACTAATAACTTCTAATCTGCTTTTTGGTAAAGATGTTTTGCATCCTTTCCAAAGCCTTCATAGCCTTCCTGTAATGGAGTGATTAGAACTCCCCACATTGTCTCCAAAAGCTGTCTAATCAAAGTCCTATGAAGCCTCAACATGACGTCCTGTCTCTTATACTCCGATGAAAGCAAGCATACCTCTTTGCCACTTCAAATACTCACAGGGAGTTACAGACTTACACACACTAGCACTGTCCTGCACACTGGGGACAACTTACAATTTACAGAAGCCAATTAACCTACAAACCTGTACGTCTCTGGGGTGTGGGAGGAGACCGGAGCTACCCGGAGAAAACCCACACTGTCACAGGGAGAACATGCAAACTCTGCACAGACAGCGCCTGGAGTCAGGATCAAACCCGGGCCTCTGGCCCTGTAAGGGCAGCAACTCTACCGCTGCACCACCCTAATTCTCCATCAATGATTCAGATACATCTGCTCAAATCCCAATTTGACAGCAGCTGTGGAATTTGAATGAAGTAAACCTTGAACGATAAAAAAAAAAAGGTTAGCAGTCCGAGGCGTGCAAGTAACTGATTGTCGTTAAGAACAATTTAGTTCCCAAATGCACTTCTAGCGGGGAAGTTTGTGTTCTTACCCAGTTTAGTCAATGTACGACTGCAGGTCCACCAATGCAAAAGACTGCCTCCTCATTTTAGCAAACAGTAATACTGCCATTGCCGGTGAAGTCTGTCTCCCTGGAACTAATACATTTTAAAAAAAAGCTGGACTGCTTAATGAAGCAATGAAATGAGAAATGTTCTTTCCACTTTGACTTAGCAAAGAACTAATAAAGAAGGGAAATAAAGCATAAGCATCACATCCCTGTTTTTGTACCGTAGCCCTCTCTGAATAAATGGCAGCATTGCTTTGCAGATGATACAAAGATAGGTGGAGGGGCAGGTAGTGCAGAGAAAGCAGGGACTCTGCAGAAGGACTTGGACAGATTGGGAGAGTGGGCAGAGAAGTGGCAGATGGATTGCAGTGTACCAGTGTGGAGTTATGCATTCTGGAAGTAGGAATAAAGGCGTGGACTATTTTCTAAAAGGGGAGAGAATTCAGAAATCAAAGGTGCAAAGAGACTTGGGAGTGCTGGTGCAGGATTCCCCAAATGTTAATTTGCAAATTGAATCAGTAGTACAGAAGATGAATGTGTAATGCTAGCATTTGTGAACTGTGAAGAGGATGCTATGAGGTTGCAGAGTGACTTGGACAGGTTGTGTGACTGGGCGGATGCATGGCACATGCAGTTTAATGTGGATAAATGTGAGGTTATCCACTTTGGTGGTGGAATAGGAAGGCAGATTATTATGTGAATGGTGTCAAGTTAGGAAAAGGGGAAGTACAGAGAGATCTGGGTGTCCTTGTTCATCAGTCACTGAAGGTAAGCATGCAGGTACAGCAGGCAGTGAAGAAAGCTAATGGCATGTTGGACTTCATGACAAGACGAGTTGAGTATAGAAGCAAAGAGGACCTTCTGCAGTTGTACAGGGCCCTAGTGAGAACACACCTGGAGTACTGTGTACAATTTTGGTCTCCAAATTTGAGGAAGGACATTCTTGCTATTGAGGGAGTGCAGCATAGGATAACTAGGTTAATTCCCAGAATGGCAGGACTATCGTACGTTGAAAGACTGGAGTGACTGGGCTTGTATACACTGGACGTTAGAAGGATGAGAGGGGATCTTATCATATCATATCATATCATATATATACAGCCGGAAACAGGCCTTTTCGGCCCTCCAAGTCCGTGCCGCCCAGCGATCCCCATACATTAACACTATCCTACACCCACTAGGGACAATTTTTACATTTACCCAGCCAATTAACCTACATACCTGTACGTCTTTGGAGTGTGGGAGGAAACCGAAGATCTCAGAGAAAACCCACGCAGGTCACGGGGAGAACGTACAAACTCCTTACAGTGCAGCACCCGTAGTCAGGATCGAACCTGAGTCTCCGGCGCTGCCTTCGCTGTAAAGCAGCAACTCTACCGCTGCGCTACCGTGCCGCCCTTATTGAAACATGTAAGATTATTAAGGGATTAGACACGCTAGAGGCAGGAAACATGTTCCAGATGTTGGGGGAGTCCAGAACCAGGGGCCACAGTTTAAGAATAACGGTAGGCCATTTAGAATGGAAATGAGGAAAAACTTTTTCACTCAGAGAGTTGTAAATCTGTGGAATTCTCTGCCTCAGAAGGCAGTGGAGGCCAATTCTCTGGATGCTTTCAAGAGAGAGTTAGATAGAGCTCTTAATGATAGTGGAGTCAGGGGGTATGGGGAGAAGGCAGGAACGGGGTACTGATTGTGGATGATCAGCCATGATCACATTGAATGGCGGTGCTGGTTCGAAGGGCCGAATGGCCTCCTCCTGCACCTGCTGTCTATTGTCTATTGTCTATTAATGCCCATCTGTGTCAAAAGCCAGCATCTGCAGTTCCCTTCCACACATTTTGTCCCTTCCTATTCATTTCGACCCTTCCATTGACACCATGTACACCTCACGCTGCATCGGCAAGGCTGCCAGCATAATCAAGGACCAGTCTCACCCCACTCACTCTTCTCCCCTCTCCCATCGGGCAAAGGATACAGAAGTGTGAAAAGGCACACCTCCAGATTCAGGGGCAGTTTCTACCCAGCTGTTATCAGGCAACTGAACCATCCCATCGTCAACTAGAGAGCGGTCCTGACCTCCCACCTACCTCATTGGGGACCCTTGAACTATCTTTAATCGGATTTTATATTGCACTTAATGGTGCACCCTTTATCTGTGCCCAGTGGAAGGCTTGATAATCATAGTCAAACCAGATTAGCTCATATTTAACACCTCTACCTGCTGTGGAATTTATTTTCTGACTGTAGTACACTTCATATGCTGCAAGGCACTCTGGTATCAATCCATAATGCAAATCCTTTTTAAACTGCACCTAGTTACCAGTCTAAGGTACATCAATGAGTATTTCAGTCCGTCCTTTCTGTCATGGGCCTCCTCCAGTGCCATAGTGAGTCCCACCGGAAATTGGAGGAACAGCACCTCATATTTCGCCTGGACAGCTTGCAGCCCAGTGGTATGAACATCGACTTCTCCAACTTTAGATAGTTCCTCTGTCCCTCTCTTCCCCTCCCCCTTCCCAGATCTCCCACTGTCTTCCTGTCTCCACCTATATCCTTCCTTTGTCCCGCCCCCTGACATCAGTCTGAAGAAGGGTCTCGACCCGAAACGTCACCCATTCCTTCTCTCCTGAGATGCTGCCAGACCTGCTGAGTTACTCCAGCATTTTGTGAATAAATATCTTCAATGAGTATTTCAATGCAGTGAAAATTCAACATTGCAATGTAGTGTACTGCATAAGTAATGTCCTGCACACTACATGTTATTTTTGTTGTTAGGCAAATTATTTTTCTGCAGAAACCTGAACAATTACTCAGGCAAAACATAATGAATAGTTGCACAATTATTTCCATGTTTGTACCCAAAACCTAAACTCTTTCAAATTATTTGTGAAGAACAGCTTGCTTTCATAGATTGGTGCTTTGATGAACTCCGTATCATAATTAAAAACTCCTGCCACTGTGGCGTTGCAAAATAGAGAGTAACATTGATTGGCATATTAATAATGGAAGACTAGGAACTCAACAAGAAAGTAAAGGAGAAATATTAAGACTAAAATAAATTCATTGATTATTAATATGTTATGGGTCTTTCAATAATTTAACTGTTATAATGTTTCCAGGAATTCTAAGCACATTGTCACTACTAATAAAATATCTTATTCTGTATTTTCAACATAACTTTCTAGTTGATCACCATTCAGTCGATTGAGAAAACATGCAAATATTTTAATTTTATTACTCTCTTTAAGAGACATGTTCTTTTAATAATTAATAAAACTGTGTGGCAAAATTATGAAAAAACTGAAAACATTCCCGGTACCGATGACAAACTGTAAATGAGAATTGGCACCTGATTTTCTGTTGCAACTCTGGATGTCTTAGTCACCGTGGTCCAGAGAAAGAGAAAGCTTCTTTTTCCACAGTTTCCCTGAAAACCCTTCAAACAAGATGGTGGCTACCTGGAGGAACCGCATGAGGACGCACAGACTCTTTGTGCTCTATGCCAATGGCCGTCTTCCTCTCTTGATTGCATTTCATTTCAACTCCCCTTCCCATTCCCGCACTGACTTCTCTGTCCATTGTCCACTCCACTGTCGTGGTGAACTCAAACACGGACAACACCTCATATTCCACTTGGGTTATCTCTGACCCAATTATATGGACATTGAAAGTTCCAGTTTCGGGTAACTGCACGCTCTGTGTTCCTATCTTTCTCCTTCCCATCCACGCAAATTCTCCCAACTCCCATCCCAGTACTCAGTTTTGTTCCTCTCCTCCATCTGGTTCTATCTGTCTTTCACCTACTGGGTCTCCTAGCCTCAAAAACCAAATAGATTCCATCTGCCAATAATGCCTTTCTTATCTGGTGTGGGAGTAACTCAGTGATCTCAGTGAACATAATCTCCATAGATGTTGCCTGATCCGCTGAGTGATTCCAGCATTGTGTGTCTCTTTGTATGAACAAGCATCTGCAGTTTGCAGTGTCTACTTATCACCTTCTTGACTTGCCATATTTCAAAATCTGCAACCCTTTATGTCTCCATTTACCAGCCTCTGTCTTCCACCCTTCCTCCCCTCCCCCGCCTGATTCCATCGACTCCTCTTGTTCCACCTTTTCCTACCTGTCTCTACCAGCTGCTGTGTCCCAACTCCATCTCCACCCCTTCCCCCACCTGGCTCCATCTTCCTCCTTACTGGGTCTCACCTCCCCACCCCCTATCTCAGCCCTTCCTTCCACCTCTATGCTGGCTACTTCTCTCTATACTTCCATTCCTGTGCAGGGTCTTGACCTGAAACGTTGAACTGAATGGTACCTACTACTCTGAGTCTAAGGAAGGTGTCCTGACCCAAAATGTCACCTATCGGTGTCATCCAAAGATGCTGCCCATATCTGAACGCGATGATGATATTTAGTGCGTATAGAATTCAGCCATTTGCAATTTGTTTGCTTCCGATGGCATGCCACTCTCTGCATTTGTGCCTGTGTTTCTATACTTCAGACCTTACTAGATAGCAGCCTTTTGTTGGCCTTCATAACTAGGCTTGTATACACTGGAATTTGGAAGGATGAGAGGAGATCTTATTGAAACGTATAAGATTATTAAGGGGTTGGACACGTTAGAGGCAGGAAACATGTTCCCAATTTTGGGGGAGTCCAGAACAAGGGGTCACAGTTTAAGAATAAGGGGTAGGCCATTTAGAACTGAGATGAGGAAAAACCTTTTCAGCCAGAGAGTTGTGAATCTGTGGAATTCTCTGCCTCAGAAGGCAGTGGAGGCCAATTCTCTGAATGCATTCAAGAGAGAGCTAGATAGAGCTCTTAAGGATAGCGGAGTCATGGGGTACGGGGAGAAGGCAGGAATGGGGTACTGATTGAGAATGATCAGCCATGATCACATTGAATGGCGGTGCTGGCTCGAAGGGCCGAATGGCCTCCTCCTACACCTATTGTCTGTTGTCTATTGTCTATTGAGTCCCAGGATCATACCAAGACATTTGTTTTGCAGCGGCTCAATTGAAAAGCAATTTGATCATCCGGCCAGCACATTGGGTAGCCAATAAAATCACCACCTTGGTCTTGAAAGAAGGAATGGGTGACCCTACATTCCAGGTTCGCCCGCCCCGGATCGCGGGGCTTGGGTCGCGGACATTTCACCGTCCGGCGCGGCCTAAGATATGCCGCGGGATATTTCTCTGCTGGGCGGGGGCTTCAATGTCGGGAGCCACGACCGCCCCGACGTGCAGCAACAGCGGCAGCAGCAGCGTGTTCGCCCGCCCCGGATCGGACTTATCATCGGCGGAGCCGGCCGTCTTCGGAGGCTGCGGGAGCGGCTGCGACTCGCCTTGGGCTCGGCCCGCTGTGGACCGTCCGGCGCGGCCTGCAACCACAACAACCTGACTGCGGGAGAGGACAGCAGGAGAAGGGAAAGACATTGTGGCCTTCCATCACAGTGAGGAGAGAGAGGACTGGAGGAGGAGGAGACTCACTGTGATGGATGTTTCTTTGATGGATGTTTCTTTTTTGTGTGTTTTTGGGGTTGAATAATTTGAATGCCTATTTAATGCTTTTATTGTTGGACTGTGTTTTTGGGGGTTTTGGGGTTGTGTAATTTGAATGCCTATTTAATGCTTTTATTGTTGGACTGTTTTTTTTTTTTTTTTTGGGGTTGTGTAATTTTAATGCTTATTTAATGCTTTTATTGTTGGACTGTGGGTGACTGAATTTCGTCCAATATTGGATGACAAATAAAGCTATCTTGAATCTTGAATCTTGAATCTTGAATGTTTCGGTTCGAGTCCCTTCTTCAGTCTGAAGAAGGGTTTCGATCCAAAACATCACCCATTCCTTCTCCCCACAGATGCTGCCTGTCCCGCTGAGTTACTCCAGCATTTTGTGCCTACCTACGATTTAAGCGTGCATCTGCAGTTCTTTCCTGCACACCATGGTCAGGAATCTATGCTTGTGCCAATGGATGGGGTGCATGTTCCTGCAGATGTAGCCAAACTACCACAATTGACTTGGTTAAGAGATTTGCAAGAACATTCCAGTAACTTTGAGTCTGAAACTTTGAGTCTGAAGAAAGGTCCTGGCATGATACGCCACCTATCCATATCCTCCAAAATCTGCTGAGCTGATCCAACACCTTGTGTTTTGTTTCGGGATTCCAGCATCTGCAGTTCCTCGTTTCTCCATTCCAGCAACTTTAACAAACTGGTGATTGCTGTGACCTCAAAACAAGTTAGTTGACGTGTGACTCAGACATGGTCATCATTTGCAAATAATAATCCAGATGGAGTAAAACTTCATAGTCAATTCTAGGTTTCTTTTTTGAATTAGATTGAATTAAAACACACACTGTTCTCGATCACCCGGCATCGTTCGCGACACGGTCCAAGGCTGGGTCTCTCCCCCTTGAAAGGGCGCCCGACACTATCCTTTATGGCATTCCTTATCAGAGCCGACCGCGCCACTGCCCTCTCCCCCAGCCTATCATAAGCCCCCCTTGTCTGCAACATTTCTGCGCTACCAGCTGCAGGTGGTCGACCCAACTATCGCTGTAGTGTTTTGTTCACCAACGCTACGCTTTCCCATAGAATGGCTTGAGAAAGGCTACGCATGGACAAGGGTGCAAGGTCAATTCTCAGAGATAATGCGTTTGAATTCTGTTTTCGAGGGGCTATGGAATGCATTGCTGCTAATTTAGTTGATAACTCCATTTCACATTTTAGCTGCAATTGTCTGTTTAACCCTGACACTACAAAAGAATGGAATGGAATACAATGGAATGTTGGCCTTCATAACAAGAGGAGTTGTGTATAGGAGCAAAGAGGTCCTTCTGCAGTTGTACAGGGCTCTAGTGAGACCACACCTGGAGTACTGTGTGCAGTTTTGGTCTCCAAATTTCTTGCTATTGAGGGCGTGCAGCGTAGGTTTACTAGGATAATTCCTGGAATGGCGGGACTGTCATATGTTGAAAGACTGGAGCGACTAGGCTTGTATACACTGGAATTTAGAAGGATGAGAGGAGATCTTATCGAAACGTATAAGATTATTAAGGGGTTGGACACGTTAGAGGTAGGAAACATGTTCCCAATGTTGGGGGAGCCCAGTACAAGGGGCCACAGTTTATTAATAAGGGGTAGGCCATTTAGAACGGAGATGAGGAAAACCTTTTTCAGTCAGAGAGTTATGAATCTGTGGAATTCTCTGCCTCAGAAGGCAGTGGAGGCCAATTCTCTGAATGCATTCAAGAGAGAGCTAGATAGAGCTCTTAAGGGTAGCGGAGTCAGGGGGTATGGGGAGAAGGCAGGAACGGGGTACTGATTGAGAATGATCAGCCATGAACTCATTGAATGGTGGTGCTGGCTCGAAGGGCCGAATGGCCTCCTCCTGCACCTATTGTATATTGTCTATAAAAGATGCTCTGACATTAGCCTCAAAGACTGAGATAACAGGGTCTTCAGGGGCTCTGGGGACTCGTGTAAGTGCGTCGTTGCTCTCCCGCTCGTAAGGCACCTGTTGAAGCCATTGATCTCATGCAGATGAGGTGCATCAGTGCCATGCATCTTACCCATTTTTGCCTTGAGGGAGGTTCTGGACTCAAACCCTGCTGCAGCTATTGAGTATCCATCTGTAAATCCAGGTTAGTTATTAGTACCTGCCTCAACAGACTGAGAGATGGCACTGGTCATTGTAAAGCAATAGACAATAGACAATAGGTGCAGGAGGACATCAGTCTAAAGAATGGTCTCGACCCGAAACGTCACCCATTCCTTCTCTCCCGAGATGCTGCCCGACCTGGTGAGTTACTCCTGCACTTTGTGAATAAATACCTTTGCTAAGAGTTGTGTTCAGTTGTGGCTGAAACACAATATCTAGTATGTGTGGACACGATATGAAGAAGAGTTATTAATATGTGTATTTTACTGTATGAACATTTAAATTTTTATTTCCTATTTTTCTGCTGTGGCTTTCATGAAATGAAATACGAGCATATTCTGCCAGCTTGTAATTAGCTTTTTCCGTGTGCTCATTTGGTGAAAGGAAAGATTCTACCATCATGGCATTTTTGTGGCAAGTATTGAAATCTCATGTTACATACCTCTCATTAAAGCATAGTCTTACTTTTGTGTTGATCAGGATGTGCAGAGAAACTGTACTGCTTTTTCTGAGCTATCGTCCTGAAAAATGCTCATAGTTTTCTTTGATTGTAAGAAGATCATCGGCTGCTCACTGCCCTCCCTGGAGCACCTGTTCAGCCTACGCTGCCTCAGTAGAGCAGGCAAAATAATAAAAGATCCATCCCACCCCGGCCACCGTCTGTTTGTTCATCTGCCCTCTGGTCGACGTTTCAGGTCGATCAAATCCCGAACAAACAGACTTAAGAACAGTTTTTACCCCAGGGCCATACGAGAACTGAACACTACCTTTGCACTAGGCAACACCGTTAAAAAATCTTGTACTTAAGATAATTGTATTTAATTGTATTTATGTATTTATTTGTTTTTGCATTTATTGCATATATGTTTGTACGCACCGTCAGGATTGGCTATTTTTTAATTTCGTTGTACTCGTTGCAATGACAATAAATGAATATTATTATTATTATTATTATTATTACATGTGAGTTTGAATTGCAACCCATATTTTGTGAGAGGAACAAATGGAGGGAAATGGCTGAACATGCAAATGGATTATATTAATGTTCCAAGTCAATGGCCTCTCATCAGACAGGCCAGCAGAGTTCTGATTAAACATCATCATAAATGTTCAGGAGAAACAAGAAACTACAGAAGCTGGTTTACAATGTCATCAACATAGTCAGCCAAACCATACTTTTGAGAATACTACTAACAATGCCTTGTAGCTGATCGAAAAATCTTGGCAGCAGATCTGTTAGGCTGGATGAGTTCTCATTAATAGGTCGAGGAAAATTGTTTGGTTCAGGCACTGAAGACATATGTTATAAAGTCAGCTCTGCAGATAAAACCAGACATTTATCCTTGTTTCACAGCATTGATTGTGTCAAATATACCTCTCTTACGACACTTAAACTGGGACTATCAGTTCAAGTCTATCCCCTTGGCCACTTATTCATGATTATTGAATGTCAACACAAGCACTTGAGGGCCTGTCCCACTTAGGCGATCCTTTTGGCGACTGCCGGCGACTGTCAAAGTCGTAGCAGATCGCCAAACTTTTCTTTTACCCGACGACAATGACCACGACAATGCCGAGTCAGGTCGAGATTACAGCGTCTTCGGAAACATCGCATAATTCCCACGCTGTCAATGCTTCTCCGGTGTCCTGGTTTTCGCTGAAATCACTGACAAGTCGGTAAGTACTTGAGAGTTTTGAACTATAACACCTTGTATGGGTTACTTAAAAACCAAGCTTCGCTATAACAAGGAATAAACTGGATTTACTTCCAGTTTACTAATAGCTGTATTTAAAAAAATAATTTAAAAAGTGGTTCAGTGGAATTTTGTGAAAGGTTTGTGGGCATTCATTGAAAATGTACGGGAGATGCATATCTGGTTTCTGGGTTGCATATCTGGGTTGGGAGCCCACTTTAAATGTAATGGCTGAGGCCAAAAACATCGCAAAAATTCCCACGCTTACCTGACCGTCAAACTGTCGCCTCCAATCTACCTGTCAAATGTCCTGACGGTAAATAAATTGGTTAAATACAAGCATTTTATGGTATTTTGAAATGACTTTACTTATTTTAATATTATGTGCTTCTAAATGTATCTTAAGAGAACCTAGCAAACCTGGGGACAGCATGGGACAGCGCCCGCAATAAGCAACGAAACCTGGCGACAAGCCAGCTGTCGCCGAGAAATTTCAAACCGTTTGATTTCTTTGGAAGACTCCTCACGATCATGCCCGCGACACCCCGGCGAACTGTCGGCGACAGCCTAGTTGCCGACAGTCGCCTTAAAATTGCCTAAGTGGAACAGGCCCTTTAGGAACTTCCTGCAGTGATACAGTGGTACTTCCTGCAAAAGGCACAAATTATGGGGAAAGACACCAGTGGCAACACCCAAAATGGATAATGTATTCTGCTCACTGTGTTTGATACACATTATATTCCTGAAACAGTTTTACACATATAAAATCGGGCACTTTGCACAAAGAAACATTGAGGCACGTAAAGGACATAATTTGTAAATAATTCTAACGAGATCGACAAGTTTCTGAACTGCACTTCTCAGTTACAAAAAAATTCAGAGGTCAAAAGTGTCAGACTTTATCAGCTGGTCGGAATTAGGAGCCTCGATCTTTCTCACCCATTTGCATATTAGGTGGGCTGTTGAAATGTTAACCTATTTGCTAACTTGCAGTGTTTCTCAAGTTGAATTAGCACATCGCCAAGAAATTTATGGAGTAGTTATCAACGAATCAGCTTTGACGGTTGCTTAAATTCTTATCGTAAGTTGAAAACAAATAAATATCGAATGTTTGAAAAGACGTTTCAAATTTCAGGAAATGATAAGTTGATGCTGGGCACAAAGGGGAAATGTAAATTCCCAAGGTGGAGGGGCGAGGAGTTAAAATGAATAATTTCTAAAGTACAAATGTACTATCCAGCCCAATATGATCCACCAAGGCATCTTCCTAAAAGTCTTGGGGAAATAGGAATAGTTTAAGGTTCTTAAATATCTCCCTTTATTTATTTTTCCATTAACATTTTTAATACCATATAAAGCAAGCTGGTCTCTGAATCTCATAATCCCCACTGCATTTTGCATTGGCATTAAACGAAAGCAAGGACTACACAAAAGTAAGCAGACCTTGTGATGGACGATTCCAGAAGCATTTCACAGACATCTCTCATTACCCATAGGCTGCGAATGCAACTTCCTTTGAAAATGGGCCCTGTGTATACAATCACAGCACATAAATTCTATTGTTCACAAATAATTACATTAGATACATAGAAACAAACATAGAAAATAGGTGCAGGAGTAGGCCATTCGGCCCTTCGAGCCAGCACCGCCATTCAATATGATCATGGCTGATCATCCAAAATCACTACGCGGTTCCAGCTTTCTCCCCATACCCCTTGATTCCACTATTCCAACAGAGATTAATTAGAATTTACATCAATACCATTCCATATATCATTCTAAAGTACAAATTTACATGTTCAATTTTTGCTTGTGAGATAAACCTGAATGGATAATTTGCTTATTAGATAAACCTGAATAGGCAAAGTCACACCTGAATAGAATAATTAACGCATTCTTACGTGTAAAACACACATTGAGACCTAAGGTGGAATTTCATATAATAAATATAGCAGTGAACATAATTTAAATCAGTTAATTTAATCATTTTTCCTATTTCCTATTACAGATGCTCCTCAACTTACGATGGATGGGGTTGCGTTCCAATAAACCCATCATAAATTCGAAAATATCGTAAGTCGAAAACATATATTTCGCTAGCCCGGGAAAAGATCAAAATTCAAAATTCGAAGTACGGTTTCTGCTGAATGTGTATTGCTTTTGCATCATCGTAGAGTCGAAATATCGCAAGTCGAAGCATCGTAAGTCGAGGAGCATCTGTATTTCTATTTATTTTGATGAGAAACCAGCCTTGAATTTGGCCACTTCGGACTCTGCGTCAGAGGACACTGGCTGTGTCGTTTCATTGAGATACGTTCAATAAGCCGGGCAAACTCCTCCAGTTATTCAATCTAGTGACGAAGGTGAATTGGTACAGCAGCATAACAGGCCTGTAAACACAGTGACATAATAAAGCAAACCAAAGTAGGTCCATGAACAAAAAAGCAAAAAGCCTATATTTCAACCAAGACAGTTTGTAGTTGAAGTTGATAGAGAAACATAGAAAATAGGTGCAGGAGTAGGCCCTTCGAGCCATTCAATATGATCATGGCTGATCATCAAAAATCAGATCCCTGTTCCTGCTTTTTCTTCATATTCCTTGATTCCGTTAGCCCTGAGTGCTAAATCTAACTCTCTCTTGAATACATCGTGTTCATATGTGCCATATCCAATCTCTCAAAGCACTTCATCATCATAGACATCAGTGCCATCGGTTCATCCCCATTCAGGCATGTCACCTTACTCTTCTTGGACACCGGTATTATTGATAAGTTTTCCATCTCAACAAGGAAGGGAAATTCAATGATTGTGCGGGAGGTGTCCTCCTCCATTACCTCCTTGGTCCTCATTCAGGTAAATTGCTTAATTTATTTGTTGCACACAATTCCTTACGAATTCCTTCCCTCAGCGTACTCCATAATGGTGCTGCCTGTCCCAGGCTGATGTCATGACGGCTCAAATTGGCATGAACAAAGAGCCTCACATCTGCTTCACTGTCATCAAACACTTAACCCAATCTTGACTACATTTGGGAAAAATGTTCCCAACGTTGAGGGGAATCCAGAACCAGGGGCCACAGTCTAAGAATAAAGGGGAGGCCATTTAAAACTGACGTGAGAAGAAACTTTTTCACCCAGAGAGTTGTGAATTTGTGGAATTCTCTGCCACAGAGGGCAGTGGAGGCCAATTCACTGGATGAATTTAAAAGAGAGTTAGATAGAGCTCGAGGGGCTAGCGGAATCAAGGGATATGGGGAGAAGGCAGGCACGGGTTACTGATTGTGGATGATCAGCCATGATCACAATGAATGGTGGTGCTGGCTCGAAGGGCCGAATGGCCTCCTCCTGCACCTATTGTCTATTGTCTATTGTCTATTGTCTATTGAAGGGTCAAATGGCCTCCTCCAGCACCTATTTTCAATGTTTCTATGTTTCTATCTTGGCTCAAATGTATGTTAATCTTCTTTATATAACATTGGGTCTTCAGCAATCTCAGCGTCATCCAAATCGTAGCAGCAATTGATTTCAAGAGTCTATATTATAATATATATTTTTTTAATCTCCTGAACAAAAGCCCCTCGAGGACTACCTCTAGGCTTTGTGCATGGTCCCCTGCTCTGCTCTCTCTGTATCATTACTATGCAGCCACACACAGTTCCAATGCCATCAGTAATTTTGCAGATTATACCATCTTTGTTGGATGAATAATTGATAATGATGAGCGAGATTACTCTTACTCTCAACCAAACTGGGCCAAGGAGCTGAATGTTGACTCGGGAGTGGAAGGCCCTGGATCCAAGAACCTGCCATCACCGATGGGGTGGCAGTGGAGAGGTTCAATAGATTTAAATTCCTGAGATTCCATATCGATGAAGATCTGTGTAGTACGACACTTCGGTTCGAAGAAAGGTTCTGACTCAAAACATCACCTATTCCTTTTCTCCAGGAAATGCTGCCTGACCCGCTGAGTTACTCCAACAAGTTGTGTCTATCTTCTCAAATCTGTGCTGGGCTGAGTAATTAGTGCAATCACAGAAAACCTCAGCAATACCTCTACTTCCTTGGAAGATTGAGAACATTTTGTATGTCAACAAACACTTTATTAAACTTTTACAGGCGTACCGTAGAGACCATATTTACAATAGACATCAGACAATAGACAATAGGTGCAGGAGGAGGCCATTTGGCCCCTTCGAGCCAGCACCACCATTCAATGTGATCATGGCTGATCATTCCCAATCAGTACCCCGTTCCTGCCTTCTCCCCATACCCCCTGACTCTGCTATCCTTAAGAGCTCCATTTAGCTCTCTCTTGAATGCATTCAGAGAATTGGCCTCCACTGCCTTCTGAGGCAGAGAAATCCACACATTTACAACTTTCTGACTCATCTCTGTTCTAAATGGCCTACCCCTTATTCTTAAACTGTGGCCCCTGGTTCTGGACTCGCCCAACATTGGGAACACGGCACGGTAGCGCAGCGGTAGAGTTGCTGCTTTACAGCGAATGCAGCGCCGGAGACTCAGGTTCGATCCTGACTATGGGCGCTGTACTGTAAGGAGTTTGTACGTTCTCCCCGTGACCTGCGTGGGTTTTCTCCGAGATCTTCGGTTTCCTCCCACACTCCAAAGACGTACAGGTATGTAGGTTAATTGACTGGGTAAATGTAAAAAATTGTCCCTAGTGGGTGTAGGATAGTGTTAATGTGCGGGGATCACTGGGCGGCGCGGACTTGGGGGGCCAAAAAGGCCTGTTTCCGCGCTGTATATATATGATATGATATGAAAATGTCTCCTGCCTCTAACGTGTCAAACCCCTTAATAATCTTATACGTTTCGATAAGATCCCCTCTCATCCTTCTAAATTCCAGTGTATACAAGCCTAGTCACTCCAGTCTTTCAACATACGACAGTCCCGCCATTCCAGGAATTAACCTAGTAAACCTACGCTGCACGCCCTCAATAGCAAGAATATTTTTCCTCAAATTTGGAAACCAAAACTGCACACAGTATTCCAGGTGCGGTCTCACTGGGGCCCTGTACAACTGCAGAAGGACCTCTTTGCTCCTGACTGTTGTATCATTGCCTGGTTTGCCAATTCAAACACCCAGGAAGAAAAGGATTACAGTAGACATGACCCGGTCCATCACAAAAACTGATCTCCCCACCATCAAAGCTAAATTTAGGAGCTTCTGCCTCAAAAAGCAGCCAATATCATCGAAGATCCACACCAAACTGTCCATGCTCTCATTTTGCTCCTGTCATCAGGAAGAAGGCACAGGAGCCTAAGAACCATGACCACCAGGTTCAAGAACAGCTTCATCCCAACAACCGTAAGGCTCTTGAACACTGCTAAACCCTCTCAGCAAATATGAATGTCGATGGACAATGTCTTGGGTTGCACTACGGAATTTAGATTTGTCAACAGTGTTACGGTTATTTATTATTGCATCTACTGTTATATTTATTGTGTGCCTTGCATTTAAGGGCCTGCTGAGCAGCTGCAATTAGAATTACATTAGAAACAGAGAAACATAAAAAATAGGTGCAGGAGGAAGGCATCTGGACCTTCGAGCCAGCACCGCCATTCATTGTGATCATAGCTGACCATCCGCAATCAGTCACCCCTGCCTGCCTTCTCCCCATATCCCTTGATTCCACTAGCCCCTAGAGCTCTACCTAACTCTCTTTTAAATTAATCCAGTGAATTGTCCTCTACTGCCTTCTGTGGCAGAGAATTCCACAGATTCACAACACTCTGGGTGATTTTTTTTTTCTCTCATTTCAGTTTTAAATGGCCCCTTTATTCTTAGACTGTGGCCCCTGGTCATTGTTCTGTTTTTGGTACACATGAGTATCACACGATAATCAAACACATTTGACTCTCTTGAATCTGATATTCAAGCGTTAGTTTATAAAAAGTATAAAAGGCTAACTATTTAATGGGAGTTCAATCTCCCCCCTTAAATAGTTAGCTGTGATGATTTAATTATAGGTTTCATATTAAGAACCAGTTATTAAAAATTGAATAATACAACATGTTTTCATGCATACATTCATAAATGTTAATGCACCAAATGCTAATTTCTAGTAGTCTTTAAGCATGTCAACAAGTGCAAATAAACATCGTACCGAATGAATATGGAAGAATGTAAAACCAATTGTTTTAACTAGGTTTACACTATTGCTTAGCAAACTGTGCCTTATGGGAATCAAATGTATGTGGACAAAAAAGAACAGGCGAACTAGTATAAAAAAAGAGGTGCAGAGTGCTGGAGCAACTCATTGGGTCAGGCAGCATCTCTGGAGAACATGGATAGGTAACATTTCAGGTCAGGACTCTTCTTCAGACTGATTGTGGTAGAGGGGAAAGAAAGTTGGGAGAGCAGAGGGGCAGGTCAAAGCATGGCAAGTAACAGCTGGATGTGTAGGAAGGAACTGCAGATGTTGATTTAAACTAAAGATAGACACAAAAAGCTGGAGTAACTCAGTGGATCAGACTGCATCGCTGGAGAAAAGGAATTAGTGACGTCACCTATTTCTTTCCTCCAGAGATGCTGCTTGACCCGCTGAGTTACTCCAGCTCCTTAAGACAATATCTGTGACAATACAAATAGTATTAGGCTTGGTGAAATGTTTGTCTGCTGCCCATTTTGCATGCAAATCCTTTGATGTAGGCAAAGGGAACTTCTGATCATCAATTGCTTGTTCAGTGGTACCTTATGATCACCACATCATTCTGTCCACTTTAGAAACCACTTCAATTGGTTTTGGCTTATCTTCGCTGGTAGGGCGGTGGCACAGCGGTAGAGTTGCTGCCTTGCAGCGCCAGAGGCCTGGGTTCGATCCTGACTATGGGTGCAGTCTGTACAGGATTTGTACGTTCTCCTCGTGATCTGCATGGGTATTCTCCGAGATCTTCAATTTCCTCCCACACTCCAAAGAAGTACAGGTTTGTAGGTTAACATAGAAACATAGAAACATAGAAAAATAGGCGCAGGAGTAGGCCGTTCGGCCCTTCGAGCCAGCACTGCCTACACTTAGATAGAGTGGATGTGCAGAGGATGTTTGCACTAGTGGGAGAGTCTAGGACCAGAGGTCATAGCCTCAGAATTAAAAGACATTCCTTTAGGAAGGAGATGAGGAGGAATTTATTTAATCAGAGGGTGATAAATCTGTGGAATTCTTTGCCACAGAAGGCCGTGGAGGCCAAGTCAGTGGATATAGATAGATAGATTCTTGATTAGTACGTGTGTCAGGGGTTATGGGGAGAAGACAGGAGAATGGGGTTTGGAGGGAGAGATAGATCAGCCATGACTGAATGGTGGGGTGGACGATGGGCCGAATGGCCTAATTCTGGTCCTATCACATAGAAACAAAGATACATAGAAAATAGGTGCAGTAGTAGGCCATTCGGCCCTTCGAGCCTGCACCGCCATTCAATATGATCATGGCTGATTATCCAACTCAGTATCCCATACCTGCCTTCTCTCCATACCCCCTAATCCCTTTAGCCACAAGGGCCACATCTAACTCCCTCTTAATTATAGCCAATGAACTGGCCTCAACTACCTTCTGTGGCAGAGAATTCCACAGATTCACCACTCTCTGTGTGAAAAAAAACGTTCTCATCTCGGTCTTAAAAGACTTCCCCCTTATCCTTAAACTGTGACCTCTTGTTCTGGACTTCCCCAACATCGGAACAATCTTCCTGCATCTAGCCTGTCCAACCCCTTAAGAATGTTGTAAGTTTCTATAAGATCACTTATGACCTTATGACCTTATGACAAACCTATACCAGAATGCCTCATGGGCACAGCATATTTGGACGTGTCACAATACCAAATATCTATGAATGGATGTACACGTGGAGAAAGCAATCATAGTTTTGTCAGTTTTCCAACACAAATTGACTTCCCACCATAACCATTCAATATGATCATGGCTGATCATCCAAAATCAGTACCCCGTTCCTGCTTTGTCCCCATATCCCTTGATTCTTTTAGCCCTGAGCTAAATCTAACTCTCTCTTGAAAACATCCAGTGAATCGGCCTCCACTGTCTTCTGAGGCAGAGAATTCCACAGATTCACAACTCTCTGGGTGAAAAGGTTTTTCCTCATCTCAGTCCTAAATGGCCTACCCCTTATTCTTAAACTGTGACCCCTGGTTCTGGACTTCCCCAACATTGGGAACATGTTTCCTGCATCTAGCCTGTCCAATCCTTTAAAAAATGTATACGTTTCTATAAGATCCCCTCTCATCCTAAATTCCAATGAATACAAGCCCAGTCGACCCATTCTTTCATCATATGTCAGTCCCGCCATCCCAGGAATTAACCTGGTGAACCATACAATAAGATCATGCATGAGCACAATGGTGCAAAAAGAGGAAGGGAACAGAGTGCAGAATATAGTGTTATATCTACAGAGAAAGTGCAGATTTAAAAAAAGTGCAAGGGCCGCCAAAGGTAGATTGGAAGACTGGGAGATCAGGAATACCTCGTAAGCTTGCGAGAGGTCCATTGACGAGTCGGACAACCGCAGTGAAGAAGCTCTGTAGGAAGGAACTGCAGAACCAAAGATGCTGGAGTAACTCAGCGGGACAGTCTGAAGAAGGGTCTCGATCCTTCTCTCCAGAGGCTGCCTGCCCCGCTGAGTTACTCCAGCTTTTTGTGTCTATCTTCAGTGAAGAACTTGTGTTCGACTCTGCTGGTGTGTGCTTTCTAGTTTCTGTATCTTCTGTCCCACAGGAGAAGGAGCGAGAGATACCTCACTATGCTGGTTATTGTCCTGAGGCAACATGAGGTGCAGATGGGGTCGATGGTGGGGAGCCTGATTTGCATGGTCGACTGTGCAGAGTCTTCAACTCTTTGCAGTTTCTTGTAGCGTTGGGACGATCAGTCATCACATCGAGCTGTGCTGCGTTCTATGGTGCATCTGTGGAAAGCATTGGCGTGCTTTCTTGGCGGTAGCACCATCGTGGTTGGAGCAGGTAAAATTGTTGGTGATATATAAGGGAACTTGAGACACTCAACCATATCCACCTCAACACCATTGATGCAGACTGGGCCATGTACTGCACCTGGCTCCCTGAAGTTGATGACCACTTCTTCATTTTGCTTACATTGAGAGAGAGCAGTGGGGCCACTACCCAACAGGTTCAGCAAAAACATGGATATTCCATAAAGAAAACTGGAATATCCATGTTAATGCTTTACCTGTTAGGTCGTAGCTCCACAGCTTGAGAGGTCAGGACTAGAACTCAACATGTTCAGTTTAGTTTATTGTCACGTGTACCGAGGTACAGTGAAAAGCATTTGTTGCATGCTAACCAGTCAGCGGAAAGACAAAACATGGTTGCAATTGAGTCGTTTACATGTTGAAAGACTGGAGTGACTAGGCTTGTATACACTGGAATTTAGAAGGATGAGAGGGGATCTTATCGAAATATATAAGATTATTAAGGGGTTGGACACGTTAGAGGCAGGAAACATGTTCCCAATGTTGGGGGAGTCCAGAACCAGGGGCCACAGTTTAAGAATAAGGGGTAGGCCATTTAGAACGGAGATGAGGAAAAACTTTTTCAGTCAGAAAGTTGTGAATCTGTGGAATTCTCTGCCTCAGAAGGCAGTGGAGGCCAATTCTCTGAATGCATTCAAGAGAGAGCTAGATAGAGCTCTTATGGATAGCGGAGTCAGGGGGTATGGGGAGCAGGCAGGAATGGGGTACTGATTGAGAATGATCAGCCATAATCACGTTGAATGGCGGTGCTGGCTCGAAGGGCTGAATGGCCTCCTCCTGCACCTATTGTCTATTGTCTATTGAATGACACTTCAGAGCAGCAGCTCTACCACCTATGCCACTGCGAACACATCATCTCAGAGATTCTCTCCCCCAGGACAATTTTTGGGGCGAGAACATTGGGGATGCATAAAGTGGAAGCAATTACAGTAACTTTTGTAAGAGTTGAAACAGAAACTGTGGGGATCTGGCATTAAAGTGGAGATGAGGCTTAGGGCAAATTAGCCTTGGTCATATTGAATGGTGGGACACACTCCTCACATTTTTATTTGGAACACACGTTTTCACCGCACAGAACAAATAGTTTATCTTTGAATAGATGGAGATTCAAATGGAGTGTAGCCAGTCGAAAAAGTTGGAGGCAATTGTGAAGGCAAAGAAACCTGCAACTACTGCTAAACCTAATTCATTCTTGCATATAATAAAGCACCAGCACGATTTTTTTGGTGTATCTTGCAATTCTGCCTGATATCCTTACATCACTTAGTGATGTAAGATGAAAAGTGGAATTTGGAACAATGAGAATTGAAAGATTTGTTACTCTTGCGAGAAGAATCTAAGAACGAATCCTCCTTGAACAATATTATGCAAAGTTGCGAGTGGCGTTGCAAGTTATGGATTGGTAGCACTAATCAAGTCTGCAATGGATGGGTCGATTAAGACAACAAATTGCACTCAAATCAGTGCACACTGAATAAACATTACAAAACCAAGTATGACAAAGGTGCTTGTTTAACACTGAGACATCGATTCGCATGCCTTTTGCTGAGCTGTATAATACGCCACACTCCATCACAAGCTGGACCGGCTGATGAATCATGAGTGGATGGAATTTTGAAGGTGGAATGAAAGCAGTCAAAACTGAAAGAAAATTGTGACGCACATCATGTGACAATTGAAACACCATTTAGAAGTGGTGTGTTAAACTATCTGTAAACCTGAAATTCAGAAACTGGCGCAAAAATCGAGCTACTGGAAGAAGTCAATGGGCCAGCAATGTGGAGAAAAACGGACAGTTGGCATTTGAGGTTGAGACCCTACATCTGGATTGACATCAGTTGGTTTTGCTTTGCTCCAGTTTCCAGCATCTGCGGTCTCTTGGGTCTTCAGAAAAAAGGACATTCGGGATGATACCTGAAGTACATATAAAGAAACATCCTGTGGATATGAAAATGCAATTATATATGTATGTTTGTATGTATGTATGTATGTATGTATGTATGTATGTATGTATGTATGTATGTATGTATGTATGTATGTATGTATGTATGTATGTATGTATGTATGTATGTATGTATGTATGTATGTATGTATGTAAACACTCAGAGAAGGCCTTTATTCAGGAACAGGCCTATATTCAGTGCAAGCAAACATGGTTGGAATTTATTCTTTATTCAGGCCTTTATTCAGTGCCAGCACACACACATGGCTGATCAGGTGGAAGATTCTCTCAGTAACTTACCTTCAGTTTTAACCCTTTCAGTGATGTTTTTTGCTCTCAGTGGGTCTAATGAGTAGACCTCCCATATTTTGCATCAATGGTTATTCTCAGCTATTTGGTGCCTTTCGTGTTTCTCTACTGTACATCAATCTCCTTTCTCCTGGTCTCAGCGGTAAGATCCTGGGTTAGAGTTCTGATGCATCAAGGAGATAAATAAGTGTAAGAAAATAACTGCAGATGCTGGTCCAAATCGAAGGTATTTATTCACAAAATGCTGGAGTAACTCAGCAGGTCAGGCAGCATCTCGGGAGAGAAGGAATGGGTGACGTTTCCAGGAGATAAATAAAATCGATTGAACACAGCCCTTTTGTCCGACTGCCTCCTTATGATCTCAATACATTACATAGATTTTCAGAAAGCTTTTGATAAGGTGCCACACGTGAGGCTGCTCAGGAAGAGGCTCAGGAAGATGCCCGCAGTATCAAATGGATAGCAGGTTGGCTGGACGGCAGAAGGCAGAGAGTGGCAATAAAGGGGGCTTTCTCTAGCTGGCTGCCAGTGACTAGTGGAGTTCCGCAGGGGTCGGTGCTGGGGCCGCTACTCTTCACGTTGTATATTAATGATTTGGACGAGGGGATTGAAGGCTTTGTGGCCACTGGTTGGCAGATGATATGAAAATAGGTGGAGGGGCAGGTAGTGCGGAGAAAGCAGGGACTCTGCAGAAGGACTTGGACAGGTTGGGAGAGTGGGCAGAGAAGTGGCAGATGCAATATAGTGTAGCAAAGTGTGGAGTCATGCATTTTGGTGATAGGAATAAAGGCGTAGACTATTTTATAAATAGGGAGAGAATCCAGCAATCAGTGGTGCAAAGGGACCTGGGAGTGCTGGTGCAGATTTCCAAATAAGTAAATCTGCAAGTCCAATCCTCAGAAGAAGGCAAACGCAATGATTATGATTATGATAGCTGGTATTTCAGGTAGATACACATTTCATCTCTCTACCTTCACAGATGCTGCCTGACCTGCTGATTTTTGCTCTGAATCTCAAATATAATATTACATGGATAGGACAGGTTTGGAGGGATATGGACCAAATGCTGACCGGTGGGACTAGTGTAGCTGGGACATTGTTGGCCTGTGTGGGCAAGTTGGGCCGAAGGGCCTGTTTCCACACTGTATCACTCTATGACTCTGTGACTCTATGACTGTGACTCTGTGTCTCTATGACTCTATCAATAGTCAATAGTCAATAGTCGTTTATTTGTCACATACACATAAATGTGTAGTAAAATGAAACATTACCCGCAGTTGAACAATAAGACCAATAAGATTAATCAATAAAAATGCAATAACACATACAATCACAACTAACACCAAACAAAAAGAAACATCCATCACAGTGAGTCTCCTCCAGTCCCTCCTCACTGTGATGGAAGGCCAGAATGTCTTTTTCTCTTCCCTGCCGTCTTGTCCCGCGGTCAGGCTGTTGGAGTTGCCACCTCGGGGCGGTCGGGGCTCCCGATATTGAAGCCCCCGCTGGGCGGTGAAAAAAAATCCCGCGGCCTATTTCAGGCCGCGCCGGATGGTGAAAGGTCCGTGGCGGGCCGACCCAAGCCCCGCGATTCGGGGCGGGCGAACACGTTGCCTCTGCCGCTGCCGGAGCTCCCGATGTCGGCCCCCATCCAGGGGCCTGCGGGCTTCCGACGTCCACGCGGCCCGCGCCGGAGCCTCCGGAGACGAGTCGCAGCCGTTCCCGCAGCATTCGCAGGCAGCCAGCGCCGCAGGTGGTGAGTCCGGACCGCGGGCTCTGCGAACCAGAGACCCAGGTGGTCCCAGGTGCATGGCCGGTGGTAGGCCGCAACGGGAACGGAGACACGGCACAGAACAAAGGTCGCGTCTCCGTTCTGGAGAGAGAATGTTACAGTTACAGTTCCCGTTCCCTCCCACCCCCCCCCCAAAACATAACATACAACACTACATCATATTAACACTACAATTGAGACAAAAACAACAAAAAACACAAAAGACAGACGGACTGCAGGCAAGCCGCAGCTGCGACGGCAGCGCTGGCTCCTATGACTCTATGACTGTGACTCTGTGTCTCTGTGACTCTGTGTCTGTGACTCTGTGTCTCTATGACTGTGACTCTGTGTCTCTGTGTCTCTGTGTCTCTGTGTCTCTGTGTCTCTGTGACTCTGTGACTCTGTGTCTCTGTGTCCCTATGACTCTATGACTGTGACTCTGTGTCTCTGTGTCTCTGTGTCTCTGTGTCTCTGTGTCTCTGTGACTCTGTGTCTCTGTGTCTCTGTGACTGTGTCTCTATGACTCTATGACTGTGACTCTGTGTCTCTGTGTCTCTGTGTCTCTGTGACTCTGTGTCTCTGTGTCTCTGTGTCTCTATGACTCTGTGACTCTGTGACTCTGTGACTCTGTGTCTCTGTGTCTCTGTGTCTCTGTGACCCTGTGTCTCTATGACTCTATGACTGTGACTCTGTGTCTCTGTGTCTCTGTGACTCTGTGTCTCTGTGTCTCTGTGTCTCTGTGACTCTGTGTCTCTGTGTCTCTGTGTCTCTGTGACTCTGTGTCTCTATGACTCTATGTCTCTGTGTCTCTGTGACTCTGTGTCTCTATGACTCTATGACTGTGTCTCTGTGACTCTGTGACTCTGTGACTCTGTGACTCTGTGACTCTATGACTCTGTGTCTCTGTGACTCTGTGACTCTGTGACTCTGTGACTCTATGACTCTGTGACTCTGTGACTCTATGGCCAAGTGTTCAGATGTTATGTTGCAGATGTTGTACAATAGGGATGTACTGAGATCGGTGGCTTGATGTTTTGTTTAGAACGTTCCCACAATATTCAGCATTCGATTTCAATTGCACTTCACTGAGCTCCTTGCCCACAGTGTCGGTGGCACAGTGGCACAACTGGTAGAGTGGCTGCCTAACAGCACCAGAGACCCGAGTTTGATCCTGACCTCGCGTGGCGTATGTGTGCAAAGTTTTCATGTTCTCCCTGCGACCGCAGAGGTTCACTCTTGGGTGCTCCAGTCCCCTCTCACATCTCAAAGAAGTGCAGGTTTGCAAGTTAATTGGGCACTGTAAATTGTTCCTGGTATGTCGGGAGTGGATGCAAAAGTGGGATACTAAAGAACTAGTGTGAATGGATTATCAACTGTTGGCGTGGACTCAGTGGACTGAAGAACAGTGACAAAGGGTCACCTTCCATAATTATTTGGATGATGACATTCAATATCAGGTCTAGGCTTAAGCTCAGGGGTGACCGCACTTTTGCGGTTGCAGCTCCTAGACTGTGGAACAGCATCCCTCTCCCCATCAGAACTGCCCCCTCCATCGACTCCTTTAAGTCCAGGCTCAAAACCTATTTCTACTCCCTAGCGTTTGAGGCCCTCTGAGGGGGCGCTGTGAACTGTTTATGTATGTGCTGTTATGTTTGTGTGCCATTGTATGTTCGTTCTTAGTACCTGCACTGATGCACAGCACTTTCGTCAACGTGGGTTGTTTTTAAATGTGCTATACAAATAAAATTGACTTGACTTGACTTGACTTTCTTCTTTATGCTCTACGAGTTCTTGTATTCCCACTCTATGATGTGAATTTGCTGAATAGCTCATTCAAATTGAAATTTAAAATCTACAATGTGAGAGAGCTATATCATTTCTAATGTGAATAGGAAAGCAATCATAAATTCCATCTTTGGACTCCTTGGATTAAGGTTTCTAACTCTAATATTAATTACATTTATTTGAGATGTAACCAAAAAAATGCCTTGGGTCACTTTTTCCAAAGTGTGATGTTGTTTGCTGTCGGATGTTAAATTCAATTTGGGCCACTGATTCAATTTGAATGGACTTTTGAATTTTTCACAGCAAGCTGGGTGTAGATAGTAATCGTTGCCAAAAAGATTAAATACGTTTTATAATTAGTGAGCAGTGTAAAGTAGAACGACATTTTCACACCTATTGTAGAATAAGAATGAAAGCTGTCTGACTGAGGATTAATGCGCAGAAATAGTCTTCCTCCTTTAGGTGTTAGTAATAAAACATTTTTTTTTTAATAAAGAACATATTTAAAATAACTGTTGAGGCGTGCCTAAAGCATTGCATGGTTCCAAAGCAATCTGTGATTTAATTAGATTTGCTGAGGTACAGGAACGATCACCGAGACATACTTGCTTCTATCCTTAAAGGTAGAGCTTTCAAAACTGTCTGGAGGAAACGCATTTTCAATCCATTGGATGACTTATCTGACAGAGTTCAGGCCTGTATCAATAGAGAAATAATTAGTACAGAAAAGTCTTAAGGAAAATCATGATCCAGCTTTTTGTGTCTATCTTCGATGTAACCCAGCATCTGCTCACAAAATGCTGGAGTAACTCAGCAGGTCAGGCAGCATCTCAGGAGAGAAGGAATGGGCGACGTTTCGGGTCGAGACCCTTCTTCAGACTGATGTCAGGGGGGCTGGACAAAGGAAGGATATAGTCAAGTCAAGTCAAGTCAATTTTATTTGTATAGCACATTTAAAAACAACCCACGTTGACCAAAGTGCTGTACATCTGATTAGGTTCCAATGGAAAAAAAATGAAACATACAGTAGCACGCAAACAGTTCACAGCGCCTCCTCAATGAGCCTCAAACGCTAGGGAGTAGAAATAGGTTTTGAGCCTGGACTTAAAGGAGTCGATGGAGGGGGCAGTTCTGATGGGGAGAGGGATGCTGTTCCACAGTCTAGGAGCTGCAACCGCAAAAGCGCGGTCACCCCTGAGCTTAAGCCTAGACCGCGGGATAGTGAGTAGCCCCAAGTCGGCCGACCTGAGGGACCTGGAATTAGAGAGGGGGGTTAGAAGATTTTTGATGTGGGGGGGGGGAGTGTCCATTTAGGGCTTTATACGTGAATAGGAGGAAGATAGAGGAAGAACTGGGAAGGGGGAGGGGAAGAGAGGGACAGAGGAACTATCTAAAGTTGGAGAAGTCGATGTTCATACCGCTGGGCAGTAAGCTGCCCAGGCGAAATATGAGGTGCTGTTCCTCTAATTTCTGGTGGGACTCACTATGGCACTGGAGGAGGCCCATGACAGAAAGGTCAGACTGGGAATGGGAGGGGGAGTTGAAGTGCTCAGCCACCGGGAGATCAGATTGGTTAATGCGGACTGAGCGCAGGTGTTGAGCGAAGCGATCGCCGAGCCTGCGCTTGGTTTCGCCGATGTAAATAAGTTGACATCTGGTTGACATGAGGAACAGCACCTCATATTTCGCCTGGGCAGCTTGCAGCCCAGTGGTATGAACATTGACTTCTCCAACTTTAGATAGTTCCTCTGGCCCTCTCTTCCCCTCCCCCTTCCCAGTTCTCCCACTATCTTCCTGTCTCCACCTATATCCTTCCTATGTCCCGCCCCCCTGACATCAGTCTGAAGAAGGGTCTCGACCTGAAATGTCACCCATTCCTTCTCTCCCGAGATGCTGCCTGACCTGCTGAGTTACTCCAGCATTTTGTGAATAAATACCTTTGATTTGTACCAGCATCTGCAGTTTTTCTTACATAACCCAGCATCTGCAGTTCCTTCCTGCACAATCTCCTTTAACAGTGTGTTTCTCGAGCTTGAAATCATTGATTTGTTTACCAAAGGGCTATCATTCCATGAGTCTCAAACAAGGTGAAACATTTTCATCACTTTTAAGTGTGGTTACAAACAGGGCAAAGGGTATCTACCAATCACTATGCTCCTACAATGGCAATCCTATTTGCTTTGAAAGCCCTTGTAGTATTTATTGCTCTGCTCAGCACTCAATGTTGCTCTTGCCAATTTACACCATGTCTATCATCAATCAAATGCCTCTTGAATTTCTTCACGTTTGTTTTTATGTCATTCCACTGGCTACTTTTAGCTCCGTGTATGCCCCTGTCGAGGAATGGAAATGCCTCAAAGAAAGATGAATGTGGCTGCTTTATTCATCAGGGTTTTCAGTATTCTTTACTTGTACCGAAGGATATTTTCCAGTCGTTGCTAAAAAATTGGACTAAATATTCACTTGGTGGACCATCAACTAAATCAATATGGACAAACGTTTATCAATTGAGATATTTAAGGCAAAGATAGATAGATTCTTGATGAGCACGGGTGTCAGGGGTTATGGAGAGAAGGCAGGAGAATGGGGTTAGAAGGGAGAGATAGATCAGCCATGATTGAATGGCAGAGTAGACTTGATGGGCTGAATGGCCTAATTCTGCTCCTATCACTTATGAACTTATGAACTTATCATTGAAAATGCCTGATTAACAATATCAGAGGTGAAAGTGATGGTGTTGCCAATTGTTTGATGGTAACAATGTTAATGGATCACATTAGGATATCTGATGATTTCAGGCCAAAATACAATTAACAGTAAATAGTCAGCTTTTGGTAAGAGTTGAAGTATTTAATGAGAAAAAGTTTTGATGTGGAAACAATGTTACAGGATAAATGGATATTCATCTTGCTGCAGTAATAAATGAAAAAAATTAATTTCAACATTTTTTGTAAACTGAAAAATATTAGCATTGTACCAAAGTACAATGAAAATGTATTCTATTCAACTCAAGTCAGAGTATTTTTCTTTAAAAGAAAACTGAGCACCAAAGGTGATTGTTTCTACAGAATAACCTTGATGTCTGTTTTAAGACTGATAGATTTAGACTCTAATTTAACTTTTGTTTTGTTTATGAGTCAACTGAGGGTAATCTTAAATTAGAAGTCAAATGTAACCTTTGGGGTTTTTTTGGTCTAAATTAAAGGATATTATATTTAAAAGGTTATGAACTTTATTAACAATAGCAAGAGTTTAAAAATACAATTACTGAATCTTGCAGAAATGTCACATTTCATTCGTTGAAAATGCTATGAATTAATTTTAAACTATAATTATTATTCTCTACCATTCTAAAACAGGGTTACTGTATATTATCTACACTGTTGCAAGGCTTTTTGTTCCATTACATGCTAGGGAGGAAAAAGGCATTGTATTTGGCATTTCCACTGGGATAGTGACATTTTTGAGCATATTAAGATTAAAAAGGAATGCTCAGCAGGCATAAAGGTGGATAAGTCCTGAGGGCCTGCTGAGATGTTTCCGAAGATGTCATGTGAGACAGGGGAGGGGAGGAGGTGAGATATTTATACCCTCGCTGGTCACAGATGAGGTACGAGATGACTGGAAGGTAGCAGAAGTGGTACTTTTATTCATCAAGGCCACATACCGTCAGTTAGTTATTTTACACCAGCAGCAGGAAAATTCTTGAAAAGAGAACTAAGGGACACAGATACGTGTAAGTATACCACTTTCTACGCAGAGCACAAACGTACAGAATAGTGAAAGGCTTGGTTAGAGTGGATGTGGAGAGGATGTTTCCACTGGTGGGAGATTCTACGACCAGAGGCCATAGCCTCAGAATTAAAGGACATTCCTTTTGGAAGGAGATGAGGAGGAATTTATTTCATCAGAGGGTCATGAATCTGTGGAATTCCTTGCCACAGGAGGTTGCAGAGGTCAAGTCAATGGATATTTTTAAGGCAGAGATAGATAGATTCTTGATTATTGCCGGTGTCGGGGGTTATGGGGAGAAGGCAGGAGAATGGGGTTAGGAGGGAGAGATAGATCAGCCGTGATTGAACGGCGGAGTGGACTTGATGGACCGAATGGCCTAATTGTGCTTATATCACATGACCTCATGACCTTATCACCTAGTGATGGACAATATTTTGCATGAACACCACACATTGTATCATTGAAACTCCAACCAAGTTGATGATTTCTTGATCTGGAAATATAATTACCAAATGGTTAATTCTACACCTCCATCCCCCACCAAGAAGGTCTTAAAGCCCTTAGTTTCTTCCTCGACTGCAGAACCAGTCAATTTCTTACCCTTAACAACTTCTCCTTCGACTCCCCACAAGTCCTCCAAGTCCAAGGTGTAACTATGGGAACTCGCATGGGCCCTGGCTATGCCTGCCTCTTTGTAGGGTACGTTGAACAATCCCTGTTCCAGGCGTACATTGGCCCGATCCCCGAACTCTATCTCCGCTACATTGACGACTGCATCGGTGCTGCCTCCTGCACCCATGCAGAACTCATGGATTTCATCTTCACCACCAATTTTCATCCTGCCACTCAAATTTACTTGGACCATCTCCGACACCTCCCTACTGTTTCTTGATCTCACCGTCTCCATCACAGGAGATAGACTATCATCCAACATTTATTTTAACATACTGACTCCCACAGCTATCTTGAGTACACTTCTTCCCACCCTGCTTCCTGTAAAGACTCTATCCCCTACTCCCAATTCCACCGTCTACGCCGCATCTGTGCCCAAGATGAGGTGTTCCAAACCAGCACACCGGAGATGCCCTCATTTTTAGGGACTCCCCCCCAGTCATAGCAAGGACTAGTGTCCCCCTAGTGCTCACCTTTTGCCACATAAGCTGTCACGTACAACGCATAATCCTCCGACATTTTCGCCACCAACTGGATCCCGCCACTAGCCATATCTTCCCATCTCCACTCCTTTCCGCTTTCCGCAGAGACTGTTCCCTCCGCAACTCCCTGGTCCACTCGTCCCTTCCCACCCAAACCACCCCCTCCCCAGGTACTTTCCCCTGCAACCGCAGGAGATGCAGCACTTGTACGATACCTCCCTCCTGACTACGTCCAAGGACCCTGACAGTCTTTTCAGGTGAGACAGAAGATCCTCCAACCTCATTAACTGCATCCGCTGTTCCAGGTGTGGACTACTGTATATCGGCGAGACCAAGCGCAGGCTCGGCGATCGTTTCACTGAACACCTCTGCTCATTCCGCCTAAACCTACCCGATCCACCGTGCTAAACACTTTAACTCCCCCTCCCATTCCCAGTCTGACCTTTCTGCCCTGGGCCTCCTCCACTGTCAGAGTGAGGCTCAGCGCAAATTGGAGGAACAGCACCTCATATTTTGCTTGGACAGCTTACACCCCAATAGTATGAATATTGACTTCTCTAACTTTAAGTAACCTTTGCTTTCCCTCTCTCTCCATCACACCATCTTCCCAGTTTTCCGACCAGTCTGACTGTCCTCGTTTACATTTGACCTCAGTTTGCTTTGTTGTTACCTTCTCAAAGCTAACAATGATCTATTCTGCATTGTCCTCGATCTCCATCCCCCTTTGTCTCGTTCTCACACCTTATACTTCCTTATCTCTCAATCTCCCTCTCCTCTGACTTCAGTCTGAAGAAGTTTTTATTCACAAAATGCTGGAGTAACTCAGCAGGTCAGGCAGCATCTCAGGAGAGAAGGAATGGGTGACGTTTCGGGTCGAGACCCTTCTTCAGACTGATGTCCGGGGGGCGGGACAAAGGAAGGATATACGCCTTCGATTTGTACCAGCATCTGCAGTTATTTTCTTATATTATTCCGTCTGAAGAAGGGTCTCGACCTGAAACGTCACCCATTCCTTCTATCCAGAGATGCTGCCTGACCCGCTGAGTTACTCCAGCATTTTGTGTCTATCTTTAATAAACAAATGGTAAAGAAAGTATCTGGGAAAGAAAGTATCTAACAGCATGAATTCTTGCTACAACGGCAGTGGCAGTCATTCGCTGAAGGTTTGTTCCTTTAATAAGGAGGCAAATTGGTGAAAGTATGAGAAGTGATATATGGTAACAATATGTAAATCCAAGACCAGAATGTCAAACTAAAGAAGCACAATCCCTTTATGGAGAACTAATTGGTTCAAAAGAAAAATAGCCATAACAGAAGCAAACACTGGTGTGCTATGTTTATTTCCACTGATTGGGCCATTTGTTTTATGTTTACAGGGATTCTGCATGATATAAAAGATAATTCGGAAAGTACCAGAATTGCTTAGCATTTCCATTATTTGTGGAAACTGCAGAAACCAGCAAGATTTCAAGGTAAGCATATTGATGCATTGGAATATAACATATGAAATAACCAAATTGTGGAATAAATAAAAATTTTAACTGAATTTTCCTTTGTTGGTATCTCTACCCATGGTCAGGCAGCACCTCAGGAGAGAAGGAATGGGTGACGTTTCGGGTCGAGACCCTTCTTCAGACTGATATCAGGGGGGGGGGCGGGACAAAATGTTACCTAAAATGGAGCATTCAACGTTCATAGTGTTGGTTTCTAAGCTATCGAAACGGAAGGTGAGGTGATGTTCCTCCAGTTTGCGTGTGGAGAAGGCAGGAACGGGGTACTGATTGCGAATGATCAGCCATGATCGCAATGAATGGCGGTGCTGGCTCGAAGGGCTGAATGGCCTCCTCCTGCACCTATTGTCTATTGTCTATTGTCTATTGACCTCACTCTGGCAATGGAGGAGACCCAGGGGATGGAAGGCCATCATGGGAATGGGAAGGGGGATGAAAATGGTTAGCAACCGGAAAATCCAGTAAACCTTGACAGAACGAGCCCAAACGTTCAGCAAAACATTGGCCGAGTCAACGCTTGGTCTCACCGACGTACAGGAAGCCACATCGGAAACACCAGATGCGGCAGGTGAAGTTAGAGGAGGTGCACGTGAACATCTACTGCACCTGGAAAGACTGCTGGGGTCCTTGAATGCAGGTGAGAAAGGAAGTAAAGGGACAGGAATTGCATCTCCTACGGTGGCAGGGGAAAATAGCTGTGAAGAGGGTGGTTTGGATGGGAAGAGTTGAGTGAACCAATGAGTTGCAGAGGTGGAAAAGGGTGGAGAAGATGTGACTGCTGGTGGAATCACATGGGAGTGACAGAGATGTTGATGATATCGCAAACAACATATCATCCTCCAACATGTCCGCCACTTCCAACGGGATCCCACTACTGGCCACATCTTCCCATCTCCACCCCTTTCTGCTTTCCACAGAGACCGTTCCCTCCGAAACTACCTGGTCAGCTCGTCCCTTCCCACCCAAACCACCCCCTCCCCAGGTACTTTCCCCTGCAACTGCACGGGATGCCACACCTGTCCCTTTTCCTTCCCCCTCGACTCCATCCAAGGATCCAAACAGTCTTTCCAGGTGAGGCAGAGGTTCACCTGCACCTCCTCCAACCTCATCTACTATATCTGCTGTTCTAGATGTCAACTTCTCTACATTGGCGAGACCAAGCACAGGCTCGGTGATCGTTTCGCTGAACAACTCCGCTCAGTCCGTCTTGACCAACCTGATCTCCCAGTGGCTGAGCACTTCAACTCCCCCTCCCACTCCCAATCTGAACTTTCTGTCCCGGGCCTTCTCCATTGTCAGAGTGAGGCCCAGCGCAAATTGGAGAAACAGCACCTCATATTTCGATTGGGTAGTTTACACCTCAGCGGTATGAACATTGACTTCTCTAACTTCAGGTAGTCCCTGCTTTCCCTCTCTTTCCCCTCCCCTTCCCAGTTCTCCCACTAGTCTAAGTCTTCCTGTCTCCGACTACATCCTATCTTTGACCCGTCCCCTCCCCTGACATCAGTCTGAAGAAGGGACTCGACCCGAAACGTCATCCATTCCTTCTTTCCCGAGATGCTGCCTGACCTGCTGAGTTACTCCAGCATTTTGTGTCTACCTTGGAGTATGATATGTTGGATGCGGAGGCTGGTAGGATGAAAGGTGAGGACCATGAGAACTCAATATTGTTCCATCTGAGGGAAGGGGTGTGATAGCAGACCCAGGGCACACAGAGGAGTCATGGTTGAGGGATTCCATCGATGGCAGAAGGAGGGAGATTTACGAAAGGAAGGGGACATCTTGAATGTCCGCAAATGGAATATCTCACCTTAGGAGGAGTTGTTGCGGAGACGGATGAATTGAGAGTAGAGAATAGTCCCGTTGCAAGAGGCAGATGGGAGGAGGTGAATTCCAGGTAACTGTGGGAATGGTTAGGTTTTTTTAGTAGACAGCTATCCCCTGTGATGGAAACAGAGAGTTCAAGGAAAGGGCGAGAGGTGTCAGAGATAGTCCAGGTGAATTTGAGGGCAGGGTTGAAGTTAGTGGTGACGTTATTGAAGTCCATGAGTTCTGCACGGGTGCAGGAGGTAGCTCCGATGCTGTCATCAATAGACAATAGACAATAGACAATAGGTGCAGGAGTAGGCCATACGGTCCTTCAAGCCAGCACCACCATTCAATGTGATCATGGCTGATCATTCTCAATCAGTACCCCATTCCTGCCTTCTCCCCATGCCCCCTGACTCCGCTATCCTGAAGAGCTCTATCTAGCTCTCTTTTGAATGCATTCAGAGAATTGGCCTCCACTGCCTTCTGAGGCACAGAATTCCACAGACTTACAACTCTCTGACTGAAAAAGTTTTTCCTCATCTCCGTTCTAAATGGCCTACACCTTATTCTTAAACTGTGGCCCCTGGTTCTGGACTCCCCCAACATTGGGAACATGTTTCCTGCCTCTAACATGTCCAACCCCTTAATAATCTTATACGTTTCAATAAGATCCCCTCTCATCCTTCTAAATCCCAATGTATACAAGCCTAGTCGCTCCAGTCTTTCAACACATGACAGTCCCGCCATTCCGGGAATTAACTTAGTAAACCTACGCTGCACGCCCTCAATAGCAAGAATATCCTTCCTCAAATTTGGAGACCAAAACTGCACACAGTACTCCAGGTGCGGTCTCACTAGGGCCCTGTACAACTGCAGAAGGACCTCTTTGCTTCTATACTCAACTCCTCTTGTCAATGTAGCAGAGTAGGAGTTGGGTGACAGGGCCAGTGCACACCTGATACAAGGACTGTTCAATGTCACCAACAAAAAGACAGGCATAGCTGGAGACCGTAGCTGGAGCCCATGCAAAAGCCCATGGCTACACGGACGGCATGGTGGTGCAGCGGTAGAGTTGCTGACTTACGGCGCCAGAGATCCGGGTTCGATCCCAACTTCGGGTGCTGTCTGTACAGAGTTTGTACGTTCTCCCTGTGACCTGCGTGGGTTTTCTCCGAGATCTTCGGTTTCCTCCCACACTCCAAAGGCGTACAGGTTTGTAGTTTAATTGGCTTGGTATGAATGTATAAATGTGAAATTGTCCCTGGTGTGTGCTGGGTAGTGTTGATGTGCGGGGATCACTTTTCCTGCTCATCATATAGTGCTTTTTTCCACAATCTATGTCTAAACTAAACTAAACAAAACTACATGATGAGCAGAAAGGAGGCGAGGGGGGCGGTAGGTATCCTTGAAGATCAGTGGTGGAGATTGATCCATGTGTAGAACCACAGGAAAGAATTATGGATTAAATAAATATTTCTCGTCTGCACTGACATGGAGAAGGACATGGAAGAGCTGAGGTATTTTGAGTTGAGGGGCGGAAATAATAATATTCTGGAGCATAACAACATTACAAAGGAGGAGGTTTTGGTGGTCTTGAAGCATAAAGATCGATGTGTGCAGGCAGGTAAGAGTTGGCCTTGGCATTATCTTCGGCACAGACATAATGACGTATTGCACTGTTCTTAACTCTATGATAAATCTCCAGTGTGCTATAGCAAACAGGAAAGGAGATGCTTGGGGCCTTGGCAGAGATATGTGCACATTTATTCGCCATAGGTGAGGTACCAGAAGACTGGAGCATGGCTTTATTTAAGAAGGGCATCAGGAATAGACCAAGCAGTTACAGGCCAGAGCCTTATATCAGTCAAGTCAAGTCAAGTCAATTTTATTTGTATAGCACATTTAAAAACAACCCACGTTGACCAAAGTGCTGTACATCTGATTAGGTTCCAATGGAAAAAAAATGAAACATACAGTAGCACGCAAACAGTTCACAGCGCCTCCTCAATGAGCCTCAAACGCTAGGGAGTAGAAATAGGTTTTGAGCCTGGACTTAAAGGAGTCGATGGAGGGGGCAGTTCTGATGGGGAGAGGGATGCTGTTCCACAGTCTAGGAGCTGCAACCGCAAAAGCGCGGTCACCCCTGAGCTTAAGCCTAGACCGCGGGATAGTGAGTAGCCCCAAGTCGGCCGACCTGAGGGACCTGGAGTTAGAGAGGGGGGTTAGAAGATTTTTGATGTGGGGGGGGAGTGTCCATTTAGGGCTTTATACGTGAATAGGAGGAGCAGGGGTGGCAAAGTTATTGGAGGGGTTTCTAAAAGACAGTGTTTATTTACATTTGGAAAGGCAAGGATTAATTAGGGATAGTCAGCATGGCTTTTCTACTCCCTAGCGTTTGAGGCCCTCTGAGGGGGCGCTGTGAACTGTTTATGTATGTGCTGTTATGTTTGTGTGCCATTGTACGTTCGTTTCTTAGTACCTGAACTGATGTACAGCACTTTGGTCAACGTGGGTTGTTTTTAAATGTGCTATACAAATAAAATTGACTTGACTTGACTTGTTCATTGGAAATCATGTCTCATGAATTTGATTGAGCTTTTCAAAGAGGTGACCAAGAGGATTGACGAAGGCAGGGCAGTTGACATTGTCTACATGGACTTCAGCAAGTCCTTTAATGAGGTCCAGCATGATCGGTTGGTCCAGAAGATTAGAACATATTGAATGCTAGATGGTATAAGAAAATAACTGCAGATGCTGGTACAAATCGAAGGTATTTATTCACAAAATGCTGGAGTAACTCAGCAGGTCAGGCAGCATCTCGGGAGAGAAGGAATGGGTGACGTTTCGGGATGAGACCCTTCTTCAGACCCAAAACCCGTCTGAAGAAGGGTCTCGGCCCGAAACGTCACCCATTCCTTCTCTCCCGAGATGCTGCCTGACCTGCTGAGTTACTCCAGCATTTTGTGAATGAATGCTAGATGGTGGTAGAAAGCAGAGGAGGATAGTTATTTTCAAATTGGAGGCCTACGACCAGTGGTGCGTCACACGCACTGGGTCCTAAGTTGTTTGTCAAAAATGTCGACAGATGACCAAGCATGTTGACCAAGTATCTCTAAACTAAAATCTAAACTAAACAGACTTGCACAGAACTGGGAAGAAGAGAAAATAAGTTAGTTTACAGGGAGAAAAATAACATTTTAGCTTCAATACTGTTGGGGGGGAGTTTGGATTTGTAATGTTTACTTTTTCTTCCTCCACAGATGCTGACTGACCAATGGTGTCTTTCCATTATTTTCAATTCCTTAAATTATTTTTAAAGCTCCTGCGAGATTTTCTACAAATGGTGGTTTATCAGCTCTACAAAAACGATCCACAGATGATTCTCCCAATATAACACACAGAATAGTGTACAATACCTGTTGATCTGCATGGAATTACTGTACCTGACCCATATAATAATATTAATAACTTTATTTGTAGGGTAACTAGGGTAAACACTTTGGGTTGCATACAATTGAATGCGACCCAAAGTGCTTTTCACAAAAACACAGGTCTAAACAAAAAGGCAATTTAAAACAGTAAGGACATAGACAGTTAATAACATTAAAAAACACAGATTTATATAAAAATATAAAGTCAAAAATAAAAAATTGAAAGTGTAAAAAGACAAAAAACAAAAACACTGAGGTCAAATACAGAGTCGCATATACCATCTGAGCTCTACTCAAGCTGCTGAAGGGTATGCTGGGATAAATGCAAGAGAATAAAGGTCATTTTTGCAATGTCATCAGAAATAGGGCGGCACGCAACCATGCAGAGTTGCTGCCTTGCAGCGAATGCAGCGTCGGAGACCCAGGTTCGATCCCGACTACGGGCGCCGTCTGTACGGAGTTTGTACGTTCTCCCCGTGGCCTGCGTGGGTTTTCTCCGAGATCTTCGGTTTCCTCCCACACTCCAAAGACGTACGGGTTAATTGGCTTGGTAAATGTAAAAATTGTCCCGCGGGAGAAGACGGCAGGGAAAGAGAAAAATACATTCTGGCCTTCCATCACAGTGAGGAGGTGACTGGAGGAGACTCACTGTGATGGATGTTTCTTTTGTTTGGTGTTGGTTTATGATTGTGTGTGTTATTGCATATTTTTATTGCTTATTTTTATTGGTCTTATTGTTGAACTGCGGGTAATTTTTCATTTCACTGCACATTTATGTGTATGTGACAAATAAATTGACTATTGACTATTGACTATTGACTATTGACTAGTGGGAGTAGGATGGTGTTAATGAGTGGGAATCGCTGGTCGGCAATGGTGGGCCGAAGGTCCTGTTTCCGCGCTGTATCTCTAAATAAAAGTAAAGTCAGTTAAAAGCTTGATTGAAAAGTTAAGTTTTTAGCAATAACAGCTAGTGTCTGTCTGTCCCACCTTGTGATACCTGTGTTTTTTTTAAAATGTTGCTGCAAACTAGTACAAATGCACAGACAGAGAGCTAAACACCCCACTCCTTTATTGAAGGCCGTAACTCTGAACTAAACAGCAGTATCCAGGTAGAACAATATCTCTGATTCGATGTGTAGGAAGAAACTGCAGATAATAATAATAATAATAATCCATTTATTTTATATAGCGCCTTATCACATGCTCAAAGCGCTTTACAAAAACAATTAACATAGAAACAAACAGACAAACTATCCTGACGGAAAAGCGGCGAATATTCAACGCCAGCGTCCTCTCATGTCAGGGTCCGGCAGTGGACATTAAAGAGCACAAGACACACAGATAAAAATTTTTTTTTTTTTTTTTTACATAAAACAGCCATCACAGTGATTGCTCTAGGCATACCCTCACTGTGATGGAAGGCAAAGTCTTATCTCCTCCTCGTTCTTCTCCCGTGGTGCCACGAGGTGATCAAGGCTCCCAACTTTTTGAAGCCCCCACCGGGCGATGGAAAGTCCCAGGGCCGAGCCGAGCAGGCCGATGAAAGTCCTGAGCCCCCACCGGGCGATGGTAAGTCCCAGGGCCGAGCCGAGCAGGCCGATGAAAGTCCTGAGCCCCCACCGGGCGATGGAAAGTGCTGTGGCCGAGCCACGCAGGGCGATGAAGGGCCTGCGGGCGGGTTGATCATACCTCGCGCTTCGGGGCGGTCGAAGTTGCTACGGCTGGAGCTCCCGAAAGCCGGTCGCCAGCCAGGGACCTGCGAACTCCCGATGTTGCGGTCTGCAGGGCCCACGGCCGAAGCCTCCGAGATGGTAAGTCCAGGCCCTGCGACCGGAGTCTTTGAGGTCGATCCCAGCTGGAGGCCGCCGACTCCACGGTGTTAGGCCGTAGCGCGAACGGAGATACGACACGGTAAAGGTCGCATCTCCGTTGAGGAGGAGATTTGAAAAAAAGGTTTCCCCCAACCCCCCCACCACCCCCCTACATACACAGAATTAAAAATAAAATAAAACGTACATTTAACGATGACATTGACAAAAAACAACAAAAAAGAAACGGAGAGACTGCCGGTGAGCCACAGCTGCAGAACACAGCCACGCCTTAATGCTGCATTAAACTGAAGTTAGACTCAAAAAGCTGGAGAAACTCAGCGGGTCAGACAGCATCCCTGGTGAAAAGGTCTGAAAAAGTGTCTCGACCCGAAACATCACCTATTCCTTTTCTCCAGAGATGCTGTCTGGGTCATTGAGTTACTCCAGTTTTTGGTGTCTATCATCAATGTATCTGATTAATACCTTATGATACAAACCAATTCATTGAAGATGATAAACACACGGGTAAATGTGCTACACTGAGCTTCCATTTGCTAACAAGACAACTTCAACTTAATTAAGTACATTTAAATATTTTTCATTGTTTTCTATTTTTTTTCAGAATGTTTAAACCGTTTACTGGTATATTTAATGGCAGATATTTTGAAATGATTTTGAATGCTTGCGTATGTCAGATATATTCTCCAATGTCCAATCTCTTTGACAGTTCTCATAGCCTGTACGCATAATTGACCATCAAGGCAGTTCTGTACGATGGGCTTGTAAGAGAAAGTTCCACTCGAGAAGCTTGCCCTGTGATTAAGCTGGAGCAGACTGCCAATCTTGCCTGTGGTGCACAATTGTTCAATCTGAGCAGGCGATTCTGACCATTCATTTATTCTCATTTAAAAAATCTTTATCTTGGATATGGGTTGTCACCATTATTTATTACCTGCCTCCAGTCACCATTGGAAAGGTGGCACCATCTTTTTGAACCACAGGGATCCATGTGGTGAACCTACTATCATCGTGGTCTCAGGGGAAATGGATGGTGACCATGAATTTGACCCAATGACTCAGGCTTAATATTATGCCTTACATATTGAATGGTCAAAAATTATTAATTGATTTAAAGCTTCTTTTTTTACTCCATTTCCTTAAAGAACTGAGATGAGGAAAAACTTTTTCAGTCAGAGAGTTGTGAATCTGTGGAATTCTCTGCCTCAGAAGGCAGTGGAGGCCAATTCTCTGAATGCATTCAAGAGAGAGCTGGATAGAGCTCTTAAGGATAGCGGAGTCAGGGGGTATGGGGAGAAGGCAGGAACGGGGTACTGATTGAGAATGATCAGCCATGATCACATTGAATGGCGGTGCTGGCTCGAAGGGCCGAATGGCCTCCTCCTGCACCTATTGTCTATTGTCTATTGTCTATTGAGATAAAGAGGTTTGCTCTTGTGAAGTTATTCACTTTGGTACTTTCAGGTATTTTGCTCCCAAGTTGAATCCGTCCACAAATGTTTATCGTTTAGACTTTGGATATCAGAGAGGCAGCGCAGAAACAGACCCTTTGGCCCACTGGGTCCGTGCTGCCCGGCGATCGCCCCGTGCACCAGCACTGCCCTTCCACCAGGGACAACTTGCAATATTACCAAAGCCAATTAACCTACAAACCTGTATGGCCTTTGGAGTGTGGGAGGAAACTGGAGTGCCCAGTGAAAACATGGGTCACAGTCACAAGGAGAACGTACAAATTCTGCAGAGGCAGCACCCGTAGTCAGGATCAAACTGGGTTCTCTGGTGGTGCAAGGCAGCAACTCCAAAGCTGCACCATTTTAATCTGAGAAAGGCAATTTCTATTCATCACTAAACGCGGCCATTATAAGTATTTTGCTCTTTAATGCTCACGTTGAAAGGAACCTTGCATCACTTCTGCCAAAAGTTCACTCCTTGATTTCTCCATTTGTTGGTTCAAAGCAGAGTTGTTGATATTGCCTGGCCTTTTTTACACGGTTGATTCAAAGTCAAACTGGATTTAACCTTTCCCATATCTGTGCTTGAGAGAACATTTATATAGTTGAATACCAGTTGTTCATGCAAACAATCTCGGAAAGTGGCATCGCATAATGTCCGTCGAACCTCACAACAGCCCAAAAGGCATTCAGGAATACAGGAATACAGAGCTTTATTTGTCATTCGGTACCGAGGTACCGAACGAAATTACATTGCAGTCACGCACAAAAAAAAAGAACACAAGACACATGACCCCAACACAAACATCCATCACAGTGACTCCAAACACCCCCTCACTGTGATGGAGGCAACAAAACGTCCACTCTCTTCCCCACGCCCACGGACAGACAGCTCGTCCCCGACCGACCCGCACAGTCCCCGCAAGGGGATGGGAGTCCCCGCGGCCGAGCCGCACCGGGCGCTGAAACGTCCCATGACCGAGCCGGGCGATGGAAGGCCCCGCGGCCGTACCGTGCGCTGCTAAGTCCCGCGGCCGAGCCGCACCGGGCGATGTTAGGTCCCGCGGCTGAGCCGCACCAGCGATGTAAAGTCCCGCGGCCGAGCCGGGCGATTGAAGGCCCCGCGGCCGAGCCGTACCGGGTGCTGAAACGTCCCATGACCGAGCCGGGCGATGGAAGGCCCCGCGGCCGTACCGTGCGCTGCTAAGTCCCGCGGCCGAGCCGCACCGGGCGATGTTAGGTCCCGCGGCCGAGCCGCACCAGCGATGTAAAGTCCCGCGGCCGAGCCGGGCGATTGAAGGCCCCGCGGCCGAGCCGTACCGGGTGCTGAAACGTCCCATGACCGAGCCGGGCGATGGAAGGCCCCGCGGCCGTACCGTGCGCTGCTAAGTCCCGCGGCCGAGCCGCACCGGGCGATGTTAGGTCCCGCAGCTGAGCCGCACCAGCGATGTAAAGTCCCGCGGCCGAGCCGGGCGATTGAAGGCCCCGCGGCCGAGCCGTACCGGGTGCTGAAACGTCCCATGACCGAGCCGGGCGATGGAAGGCCCCGCGGCCGTACCGTGCGCTGCTAAGTCCCGCGGCCGAGCCGCACCGGGCGATGTTAGGTCCCGCGGCCGAGCCGCACCAGCGATGTAAAGTCCCGCGGCCGAGCCGCGCCGGGCGATAGAAGGCCCCGCGGCCGAGCCGTACCAGCGGTGTAAAGTCCAGCGGCCGAGCCGCACCGGGCGATGGAAGGTCCCGCAGGCGATGGAAGGCCCGCGGCCGATCCGCGCCCCGCGCCGTGAGAAAGAGACCTAAAAAGGAAAGGTTTCCCCAACCACCCCCCACCCCCCCACACCCCCACACATACACAGCCAAAAAACAAAAACAAAAACCATCCCAACACCGACACACAACAAAAAAAAGGAAAAAAGACGAACAGACTGCCAGCACAGTGAAGAAGGGTCTCGGCCCGAAACGTCACCCATTCCTTCTCTCCCGAGATGCTGCCTGACCAGCTGAGTTACTCCAGCATTTTGTGAATGAATACCTTCGATTTGTACCAGCATCTGCAGTTATTTTCTTATACTACATGTGGAGCACAGTGCTGAGCAAAGCAGAGAAAACGTCTTCAGACTGATGTCAGGGGAGAGGGTTGCTAAACACTTTAACATCCAGTCTGAAGAAGGGTCTCGACCCGAAACGTCACCCATTCCTTCTCTCCCGAGATGCTGCCTGACCTGCTGAGTTACTCCAGCATTTTGTGAATAAATCGATTTGTAGCAGCATCTGCAGTTATTTTCTTATACTTTAACATCCTAGTCAAGTTTATTTGTCACATACACATACACGATGTGCAGTGAAATGAAAGTGGCAATGCCTGCGGATTATGCAAAAAAAATTACAATTACAGCATATAAATTAAAATTAATACAGAAAAGAAAATTTAGTCCCTGGAGATATAACAATTAACAGTCCTGATGGCCTGTGGGAAGAAACTCCGTCTCATCCTCTCCGTTTTCACAGCGTGACAGCGGAGGCGTTTGCCTGACCGTAGCATCTGGAACAGTCCGTTGCTGGGGTGGCAGGGGTCCCTCATAATCTTGCTTGCTCTCGATCTGCACCTCCTCATGTATAGGTCCTGCAGGGGGGCGAGTGTAGTTCCCATGGTGCGTTCTGCCGAACGCACTACTCTCTGCAGGGCCTTCCTGTCCTGGGCAGAGCTGTTCCCAAACCAGACTGTAATGTTGCCAGACAGGATTCTCTCTACAGCCCCAGAGTAGAAGCAATGAAGGATCCTCAGAGACGCTCTGAATTTCCTCAGCTGCCTAAGGTGGTAAAGGCGCTGCTTTGCCTTACCCACCAGTGTGGCAATGTGCGTTGCCCATGTCAGATCCTCTTTGATGTGGACTCCCAGGTATTTAAAACTGCTCACCCTATCCACAGTAGACCCATTTATCTCCAGTGGCGTGTACGTCCTTGGATGTTGAGCCCTTCTAAAGTCTACAATCAGCTCCTTAATTTCTGTGACATTCAAGAGGAGGCTATTGTCCCAACACCAGAGTGCCAGATCTGCCACCTCCTCCCGGTAGGCCTTCTCATCCCATTCCCACACTGACCTTTCTGTCCTGGGCCTCCTCCATTGTCAGAGTGCGGCCTAGCACAAATTGGAGGAACAGCACCTCATATTTTGTTTGGGCAGTTTACACCCCAGTGGTATGAACATTGATTTCTCTAACTTCAAGTAATCCTTGTTTTCCCTCTCTCTCCATCCCTCCCCCTTCCCAGTTCTCCAACCAGTCTGACTGTCTCCAATTACATTGTATGTCATTTCTCCGTCTACACGCATCTGCACTCAAGATGAGGTGTTCCATAACAGGACATCCGAGATGTCCTCATTCTTTAGGGAAAGAGGGTTCCCCTCTCCCATCATAGATGAGGCCCTCACACGTGTCTCCTCAGTACCCCACAGCTCCGCCCTTTCTCCCCCTCCCCCTAGTCGCAACAGAGACAGTCCCCCTAGTCCTCACCTTCCACCCCATCAGCCGTCGCATACAACACATAATCCTCCGAAATTCCAACAACTAGCCACATTTTCTCATCTCCACCCATTTCCGCCTTGCGCAGAGACCATTCCCTCTGTAACTCCCTGGTTAACTCATCCCTTCCCACCCAAACCACCTCCTCCCCAGGTACCTTCCCCTGCAACCGCAGAAGATGCAACACCTGTCGCTGTACTCTGTCCAGGGATCCCGACAGTCCTTTCAGGTTTGGCAGATGTTCACTTGCACCTCCTCCAACCTCGTCTACTGTATCCGTTGTTCAAGATGTGGACTCTTGTACATCGGCGAGACCAAACGTAGACTGGGTGATCGTTTCGCGAAACACTTTCGCTCAGCCCGCCTGAACCTGCCTGATCTCCTGGTTGCCAAACACTTTAATTCCCCTTCCCATTCCTACACAGACCAAACGTCACCCATTCCTTCTCTCCAGAGATGCTGCCTGTCCTGCTGAGTTACTCCGGATTTTTGTGTCTACCTACACAGACCTTTCTGTCCTAGGTCTCCTCCATTGTCAGAGTGAGGCTAAACGCAAATTGGAGAAACAGCATCTCATATTTCGCTTGGGCACCTTATAGCCCAGTGGTTTGAATATTGATTTCTCTCACTTCAGGTAGCCCCGACATTCATTTCTCTTTATATCCCTCCCCCACCCAAGTCTCACTAACTTCTCATTTCACCCTGACAACAGCTAACAATGACCTGTTTCCTTTATCATCGTTACTTTTTGCGTATCTTTCATTCATTGTTTTTTATCTTTCCACATCACTGTCTATATCTCTCATTTCCCTTATCTCTAACCAGTCTGAAGAAGAGTCTCGACCCAAAACATCACCCATTCCTTCTCTCCTGAGATGCTGCCTGACCTGCTGAGTTACTCCAGCACTTTGTGAATAAGTTTCGACCCAAAACGTCACCCATTCCTTCTCCCCAGAGATACTGCCTTTCCCGCTGAGTTACTCCAGCTTTTTGTGCCTATCTGCGGTTTAAACCTTCCTACACACTACAAAGAAAAAGCAAATACTCCACAGACTTCACCACATCCTGAACTTGCTGAGAGCTAGACACCTTCTCCTCTCTGCTGAGTACCGCATCTGATGAAGCATACATGGAAATAGTTCTTACACTAAATAGCTAGAAAATAACCATCCCGCTGTGTCACAAATACCACCCATCCTGATAATCAAGAGCCATGCAAACTCAGGGTCATCCCTCAGTGAGTACACTCATCAATAATAAATTACCAAATTCAATACCCCAGCATTTCATTTGACCACTTGAGGGGAAAAAAATCAAAAATAGCTGGACTTCAAACCTGACACCAAACTTATAGGCTACTGAACACCAGTAATCATCATCTTCCATGCATGGGACCTTTACACCATCTGGAACAAGGAACCTCAAGAGTCAAGAATCAATAGTGTTTTATTGTCAGGAAGGAACTGCAGATAGAAAACATAGACATAGAAAACATAGAAAATAGGTGCAGGAGTAGGCCATTTGGCCCTTCGAGCCTGCACCGCCATTCAATATGATCATGGCTGATCATCCAACTCAGTATCCCGTACCTGCCTTCTCTCCATACCCCCTAATCCCTTTAGCCACAAGGGCCACATCTAACTCCCTCTTAAATATAGCCAATGAACTGGCCTCAACTACCTTCTGTGGCAGAGAATTCCACAGATTCACCACTCTGTGTGAAAACAACTTTCTCATCTCGGTCCTAAAAAACTTCCCCCTTATCCTTGAACTGTGACCCCTGGTTCTGGACTTCCCCAACATCGGGAACAATCTTCCTGCATCTAGCCTGTCCAACCCCTTAAGAATTTTGTAAGTTTCTATAAGATCCCCCCTCAATCTTCTAAATTCCAGCGAGTACAAGCCGAGTCTATCCAGTCTTTCTTCATATGAAAGTCCTGCCATCCCAGGGATCAATCTGGTGAACCTTCTCTGTACTCCCTCTATGGCAAGAATGTCTTTCCTCAGATTAGGAGACCAAAACTGTACGCAATACTCTAGGTGTGGTCTCACCAATGCCCTGTACAACTGCAGCAGAACCTCCCTGCTCCTATACTCAAATCCCCTTGCTATGAATGCCAACATACCATTCGCTTTCTTCACTGCCTGCTGCACCTGCATGCCTACTTTCAATGACTGGTGTACCACGACACCCAGGTCTCGTTGCATCTCCCCTTTTCCTAATCGGCCACCATTTTCTGTTCTTGCCACCAAAGTGGCATTTATCCACATTATACTGCATCTGCCATGCATTTGCCCACTCACCTAACCTATCAAAGTCACCTTGCAGCCTCCTAGCATCCTCCTCACACCTAACATTGCCCCTCAGCTTCGTGTCATCTGCAAACTTGGAGATGTTGCATTCAATTCCCTCGTCCAAATCATGTTGGTTTAAACCAACATCTGCCGAGAAATCAATATCTATCACGATAAATCAAAACCAAGATACATCGGCGAGACCAAACGTAGACTGGACGATTGTTTAGCTGAACATCTTCGCTCAGTTCGCCTGGACCTACCTGATCTCCCAGTTGTTAAACACTTTTATTCCCCCTCCCATTCCACACTGACCTTTCTGTCCTAGGCCTTCTCCATTGTCAGAGTGAGGCTAAATGCAAATTGGTGGAACAGCACCTCATATTTCACTTGGGCAGCTAACAACTCAGCATATTGATTTCTCTAACCAAGTAAGCCTTGCATTCCCTCTCTCTCCATCCCTCCATCACCCAGGTCGCACCAGGTTCTCATTCGCACCTAGCTGAACAGGTAACAATGGCCTGTTTCCTTTATCATCGTCACTTTTTTGCATATCTTTCGTTCATCACTTTCTATATCTTCTCGTTTCCCCTGACTAGGCTGAAGAAGGGTCTCGACCCATTCCTTCTCTCCGGAGATGCTGCCTGTCCCGCTGAGTTACTATAGCTTTTTGTGTCTGTCTTCTAATGTTTTATTGTTATATGTCCCAAAGAGAACAATTAAGTTCTTACTTGCAGCAGCACAACAGAATATGTAAACATAGTACTCTATAAACAATGTAATAAATATATATATATAGTTTGATTGTTTGTTTTATGTGTGCATATACACACACACACACACACACACACACTCACACATATATATTTGTGTGTGTGTGTATACATATACATATATACACATATACACATGTACATAGACATATATATATATATATATACGCACACACACACACACATAAATATATGTGTGTGTGTATACATATACACATATACATAGACATATATATACACACACACACACACATTCACTCACACATATATATATGTGTGTGTGTATATACATAAACATATATACACATATACACATATACATAGGCATATATATACACACACACACACACACACACACACTCACACACACATATATATATATATGTGTGTGTGTATATACATATACATATATACACATATACATAGACATATATATATACACGTACACACACACACATATACCAAACCAGCAAACAATAATACTGCAAAAAGACAAAACCAATGTCCCCAAGTCTATGTGGTTCAGAGCTTATTTGCAGGTTGCACAGTTTGATAGCCTGATAGAAGTTTTCACCACTCTCCACCATCAATGTATTGGAGAAATATTACCATTGCTGACTCTACAAAATAATTATATGTGCAGGTCTGATCAATATTGCCAACATCGAATTTCTGATCAGCCTCAACCAGTGTGGGTGTGTCACATCATCCATATATTTTACACTGCAATCGTGCAACAAATACTCTATTTTGAACTTTGTCATAGCCAGTATCTCACACGAAGGCCGAGAAAATGGTTCAAGGACTTTCTCAAAGTTTCCATGATGGAGTTCAAGATCCTCACCAACAACATGGGAATCACTCAATGGTTCAACAGTACTTTATTGTCAATTTCCACCTTAAAAATAAACAATGACTTGGCCTCCACAGCCATTTCGATCTGGTTCGATCCTGACTACGGGTGCTGTCTGTACGGAGTTTGTACGTTCTCCCCGTGACCTGTGTGGGTTTTCTCCGAGATCTTCGATTTCCTCCCACACTCCAAAGACGTACAGGTTTGTAGGTTAATTGGCTGGGCAAATGTAAAAATTGTCCCTGGTGGGTGTAGGATAGTGTTAATGTGCGGGGATCGCTGGGCGGCGCGGACCTGGTGGACCGAAGGGCCTGTTTCTGCGCTGTATCTCTAAAAAAAATGCTATATTAAACTGCAGAAATATATGGTCCTTTGATTCTGTAAAAAGCAAAGTACTGTTAACATTGTTTTGATTTTAATAATGCAAAAAGGAAATTATTAGATTGTATCCATTAAATAATGGGCATGTATAAAGAATTTCTTGCACATTCGTGTAGTTTCTGTTTGCGATCAAATTCAGTAGAAATTCAATTTACATTTCAATCAAAAGCAAAATAATTTAACAGATGAGCCATTCTTTAACCAATATTACAAAGAAACAAAGATACAAGATACAAGTAGATAAGAACATACAAGGAATTTGATTTGCCATACAGTCATAGAAACATAGAAACATAGAAAATAGGTGCAGGAGTAGGCCATTCGGCCCTTCGAGCCTGCACCGCCATTCAATATGATCATGGCTGATCATTCAGCTCAGTAGCCTATACCTGCCTTCTCTCCATACCCCCTGATCCCTTTAGCAAAAAGGGCCACATCTAACTCCCTCTTAAATATAGCCAATGAACTGGCCTCAACTACCTTCTGTGGCAGAGAATTCCACAGACTCACCACTCTCTGTGTGAAGAAATGTTTTCTCATCTCGGTCCTAAAAGACTTCCCCCTTATCCTTAAGCTGTGACCCCTGGTTCTGGACTCCCCCAACATCGGCAACAATCTTCCCGCATCTAGCCTCTCCAACCCCTTAAGAATATTATATGTTTCTATAAGATCCCCCCTCAGTCTTCTAAATTCCAGCGAGTGCAAGCCCAGTCTATCCAGTCTTTCCTCATATGCAAGTCCCGCCATCCCAGGGATTAATCTGGTGAACCTTCTCTGTACTCCCTCTAAGGCAAGAACGTCTTTCCTCAGGTTAGGAGACCAAAACTGCACACAATACTCCAGGTGCGGTCTCACCAAGGCCCTGTACAACTGCAGCAGAACCTCCCTGCTCCTAAACTCAAATCCTCTTGCTATGAATGCCAACATACCATTCGCTTTCTTCACTGCCTGCTGCACCTGCATGCTTGCTTTCAATGACTGGTGCACCATGACACCCAGGTCACATTGCATCTCCTCTTCTCCCAATCGGTCACCATTCAGGTAATACTCTGCTTTCCTGTTCTTGCCGCCAAAGTGGATAACCTCACATTTATCCACATTATATTGCATCTGCCATGCATTTGCCCACTCGCCTAATCTATCCAAGTCACTCTGCAGCCTCCTAGCATCCTCCTCGCAGCTAACACTGCCACCCAGCTTCGTGTCATCCGCAAACTTAGAGATGTTGCATTCAATTCCCTCGTCCAAATCATTAATATACACTGTAAATAACTGGGGTCCCAGCACTGAGCCTTGCGGTACCCCACTAGTCACTGCTTGCCATTCCGAAAAGGACCCGTTTATTCCTACTCTTTGCTTCCTGTCCGCCAACCAATTTTCTATCCACCTCAAAACTGAACCCTCAATACCGTGTGCTTTTAGTTTGTACACCAATCTCCTATGTGGAACCTTGTCGAAGGCCTTCTGAAAGTCCAGATATAACACATCGACTGGTTCTCCCTTATCCACTCTATTAGTTACATCCTCGAAAAATTCTATAAGATTCGTCAGACATGATTTGCCTTTGCCATGCTGACTTTGTCCGATGATTTCACCACTTTCCAAATGTGATGCTATCACATCTTTAATAACTGACTCTAGCATTTTCCCCATTACCGATGTTAGGCTAACTGGTCTATGATTCCCCGTTTTCTCTCTCCCTCCCTTTTTAAAAAATGGGGTTACATTAGCTACCCTCCAGTCCTCAGGAACTACTCCAGAATCTAAAGAGTTTTGAAAAATTATCACTAATGCATCCACTATTTCTGAGGCTACTTCCTTAAGCACTCTGGGATGCAGCCTATCTGGCCCTGGGGATTTATCTGCCTTTAATCCATTTAATTTACCTAACACCACTTCCCGACTAACCTGGATTTCCCTCAGTTCCTCCATCTCATTAGACCACCGGTCCCCCGCTATTTCCGGCAGACGGTTTATGTCTTCCTTAGTGAAGACAGAACCAAAGTATTTGTTCAATTGGTCTGCCATCTCCTTGTTCCCTGTGATCAATTCACCTGTTTCCGACTGCAAGGGACCTACATTTGCCTTAACTAATCTGTTTCTCTTGACAAATCTATAAAGTCATGCCCATAAAGCAACAAGACACACAACAACATAAAAATTAACATTAACATCCACCACAGCACACTGTGATGGAAGGCAATAATGTATTATCTTCCTCCCTCCTTTTCTCCTGCAGTTGGGGCAATCGAACCATCCACAGCCGGCGATCGAATCTCCCGCATTGGGGCGGTCGAAGCTCCCGTGGCTTGGAGCTCCCGAAGTCGGTTCCTAACCAAGCTCCACGATGTTAAGTCCGCAGGCTCCCGCGGTTGGAGCTCCTGAAGTCGATCCCCAGCAAGGGACCGCCAGCTCCTCGATGTTAGGCCGCAGTGTGGACGGAGATACGACACGGAGAAAGTCGTACATGTATTATTATCTTGAAAAGAAAATTAATATTAGGCATGGGTGACCTATAAATAGCAATGAACACACACCTTTCTCTTATCATGGTATTCAATGCTTCAACCTCTCCCACTATCCCATTGTCTACTGTTAATGTTCTTTTTACTTCTGAGAGAGACTCAGCATGGTTTCCAATCTTGTACTTATACTATTGTACAGCTTGATTGTACTCATGGGATACTTTAATTTGTTTGACAGGGCACCATGTAAACAACAGCCTTTCATTGCATCTCAATACACATGATAATAATAAACTAATATCAAGTAAAGGCAGGGCCTGTACCCACTATCCCAATGAGGGGGAAACTCATTGAAATGTACCGTATAGTAAAAGGGTTGGATAAAATGGATGGGGAGAGGATGTTTACACTTGTGGGAGAATCTAGGACCAGAGGTCATAGCCACTGAATTAAAGGATATTCCTTTGGGAAGGAGATGAGAAGGAATTTCTTAAGTCGGAGGATGGTGAATCTATGGAATTCTTTGCCACAGGAGGCTGTGGGGGCCATCAATGGATATTTTAAAAGCAGAGATAGATAGATTCTTGATTAGTATGGGTGTCAATGGGGAGAAGGCATGAGAATGGGGTTAGGAGGGAGAGATAGATCAGCCATGATTGAATGGCAGAGTAGACTTGGTGGGCTGAATGGCCTAATTCTGCTCCTATTACTTAATGCCAATACTAGTGATAAACCTCTGAAAGGATTTGTGCCATTAGGCTTGCAAGTGTGCTCTGAAAAAGTTCTTATCACAAGATGAATTAACTTCCTAATTAACTCACTCTTAAATTTCATGTAAATCTTAAGAAAAGCAAGACAAAATTGTACCATTCACTAATTGTGAGCTTATTCACAAAATGCTGGAGTAACTCAGCAGGTCAGGCAGCATCTCAGGAGAGAAGGAATGGGTGATGTTTCGGGTCGAGACCCTTCTTCAGACTGATGTCAGGGGGGCGGGACACAGGAAGGATATAGGTGGAGACAGGAAGATAGAGGGAGAACTGGGAAGGGGGAGGGGAAGAGAGGGACAGAGGAAATATCTAAAGTTGGAGAAGTCAATGTTCATACCGCTGGGCTTCAAGCTGCCCAGGCGAAATATGAGGTGCTGTTCCTCCAATTTCCGGTGGGCCTCACTATGGCACTGGAGGAGGCCCATGACAGAAAGGTCAGACTGGGAGTGGGAGGGGGAGTTGAAGTGCTCAGCCACCGGGAGATCAGTTTTGTTAATGCGGACCGAGCGCAGGTGTTCAGCGAAGCGATCGCCGAGCCTGCGTTTGGTTTCGCCGATGTAAATAAGTTGACATCTAGAGCAGCGGATGCAATAGATGAGGTTGGAGGAGGTGCAGGTGAACCTCTGTCTCACCTGGAAAGACTTCCTGTCTCCACCTATATCCTTCCTTTGTCCCGCCCCCCCTGACATCAGTCTGAAGAAGGGTCTCGACCCGAAACGTCACCCATTCCTTCTCTCCTGAGATGCTGCCTGACCTGCTGAGTTACTCCAGCATTTTGTGAATAAATACCTTCAATTTGTACCAGCATCTGCAGTTATTTTCTTACACTAATTGTGAGCTTGTTGATGGGTTGGGTAAATCTGCCAAATGGAATAGCTTGCAAAATAGACCAGTGACTCTAATGCTGTGAAGGTACCAATTTGAAGCAAAGGAGAAAGAGAACATTAAGCAATACATATGAAGAGATAACAGCATACAAGTAAATACTTAATTCTTCCAGACTCAAGTGCTTAAGCCTTGGACACAAGGAACTGCAGATGCTGGTTTACCAAAAAAAAACATAAAGTGCTGGAGCAACTGCACAGGTCAGTTAACATGTCTGGACACATGCATTGACAAAATTACAGGTTGAGACTTTTCTTCTGACATTATAGTAGGGGGGGGGGGGGTGGGGGGAGAAAGCTGAAAGACAGATGGGGGCAGGACAAAGCTTACCAAGTGAGAGGTGAGAGATTTTCGACGGACAAAGGCCAGAAGTTAAAAGTTTTTAAAAGTGTGAGATAAGGAGCTAAATATAGAAGAGGCATTAAGGAATATAGACTTTGTGTAGCCTCTTCTTGTGTGTTTGTGAGTCTGATGATACTTCACTGCATTCTCTATTGCAAATATATCCTTCTTTAGGAAGGCAGACTAGGCCTGACTAATAGTGATGGTAAGAGAGGTAAACGCATGAGACCATGGAATATAATATTCCAGATTCAGTCTTGCGAGAACCCTGTGTAATTGCAGCAAATTTCCTCCACTTTTGTATTCAAGTCTCCTTGCATTTAAGCCAACATAATCTTTGCCTCCTAATTGCCTGCCTGACATGCACGCTAAGTTTCAATGATTTGTATAACATCTAGTCTCAAAGTACAGGAATACCTTTCAGACTCTCAGCATCTAACAAATACTCTCTGGTTTTATCTTTCCTCACTATAGATTAACTTTTTAATCAGCTATATCCTTGCTCATCCATTGTATCCACCACACAGACCACAATTCCACCTTGTTTTGTATGGTCAGCATTACACTTGATTCCCTCTGCCAATTCACTGATTTGTAGATTGTTAACCAAAAGGCTAAGATGAATCTGAGATGCGTATTACCCATATCATTGCCCCACTACCTAAATAATATCCCTATATTGCCAGTCTTTGCTTTTTGTTCATTCTGTAATCTGTTAATATATCAACCCCTTCCCTCCAATAGACAATAGACAATAGACAATAGACAATAGGTGCAGGACCGCCATTCAATGTGATCATGGCTGATCATTCTCAATCAGTACCCCGTTCCTGCCTTCTCCCCATACCCCCTGACTCCGCTATCCTTAAGAGCTCTATCCAGCTCTCTCTTGAATGGCACACACACGCACACAAATTATATTCTCTGGTTGTTTAATAATCTCTTGTTTGCTACTTTATTGAAGGCCTAATAAAAGACAAAGTACATCAGATGTTCTGCTTTTTAAAAAAATTGCAACGTACAACAAAATCACTTTATTGTGATTTCCCCTTTGTAGCTCTCTATATTGATTACTTCCAATACTATTATAATTTTCTAAATGCGCTGTTGCCATTTGTAGAAATTGTTCAAGTCAATGTAACTTGTCCACAGTTCCCTATTTTCTCCCTTCCATCTTTTCAGAAGGAGTTGAGTTACACTGGCCACCTTTCAACCCGTGAATTGCCAAACTGCAATGAAAATCAGGTCCTGGAAATTTATTTTTAAATCCTATTAATTTCCTTCATGCTATTTTTGTTCACTATTGCTAATTTCTTCCAGCTCCACGTTCAATCAGATCCCTATTTCCAAGAGGCAGTCTGTATCTTCATTCATGGTAACATTTGTTCAGTTTCGCCGCCATTGGGCGGTCACGGTGGCGCAGCGGTAGAGTTGCTGCCTTACAGCGAATGCAGCGCCGGAGACCCGGGTTCCATCCCGACTACGGGCGCCGCCTGTACGGAGTTTGTATGTTCTCACCGTGACCTGCGTGGGTTTTCTCCAAGATCTTTGGTTTCCTTCCACACTCCAAAGACGTGCAGGTTTGTAGGTTACTTGGCTGGGCAAATGTAAAAATTGTCCCTAGTGGGTGTTGGATAGTGTTAATGTGCAGGGGATCGCTGGTCGGCGCGGACCCAGTGGGCCGAAGGGCCTGTTTCCACGCTGTATCTCTAAACTAAACTAAACTTTCCTTCTTTCACGGTATAATTTATCCTGCGAGAGATGGACACGCACAAACATTCTATTTTCTTTTACCTTAATCAATGCTTTGAATTTCCTTTGCTAAATTTGACACTGTTCCCAATCCTTAGATTTACTGTTTTCATTGGCAACGCTACAAGTTATTTCTATTGATCTGATACTTCTTTTGATAGCCAAGACTGAATCGATTTTCTTTTGGAGTTTTTGTTCGCCTTAAAAGCATCTTACTTTAAATGTTGTTTTACTCCATTAAGTGATAGTCATTCCTTGTTTATTGGCATATTTTAAATTTTGTTTTCTACCCTGCCAGAGTCAACTAACTTCTTGTACGTTGCTTTATTCAGATTTAAAACCTTAGTTTCAAGTTGAAATAAATCACGTTCCGTTCTTACCTAAAGATCCAGCTTTTTGTGATCATGGATCCCAACAGACTGCTTAACTATCAGATCATGAATTCATCCGTTTGCATTAATCTAGATCCAAAAAAAGACTGCAATCTTCTCGTTTCCCCTTATGGATTGGTAGATTATCTCTTAAACACTTCCTCGTGCTTACGACTTAGTTAGGACACATTTTAAAATCTTGGAACAGATATAATATTTAGAGGCAGCAAGGGTCACATGGTGACAAGTGAGAGAGTTAGACACAAGAGACCATGGGTGATGGAATCTGGATCAACAAACAATCTGCTGGAGGAACTCACATGTGGAGGGAAATAACAGGCAATGTTTTGGGTCGGAATCCTTCTTCTCAACATAAAGAATAGATGGTAGATAGCTGGTACAAACAAGTGAGGGGAGAGGTATTTGGCAGCAACCAGAACAAGATAGGTTAGATCCAGATGAGGAAAAGACTGGAGACACAAGAGCCGCAGATAGTGGAACCTTGAGCAAAACACAAAGTGCTTGAGGAACTCAGCGGGTCAGACGGGATCTGTGGACGGAATGGAGAGGCGACGTTTCAGGTCAGGACCGTTTTTCAGATACATTGTAGAAGGGGTATGGGGAGAAGCTAGGAATGGGGTACTGATTGAGAATGATCAGCCATGATCACATTGACTGGCGGTGCTGGCTCGAAGGGCCGAATGGCCTACTCCTGCACCTATTGTCTATTGTCCGTAAGAAGGGAGAAAGTTAGAGAAGAGGTGGGGGGTAGGTCAAAGCCTGGCAAGTGATAGGTGCATAGAGGTGCGGGTTATTTCTTGATTGGCAAATGGGTAGTCCAGTCAGAACATGCTCGAAAAGCAACAGCAGCAAGGATCACAAAGGAGGGGGGCGTGAGGGAGGGTCTCATAGACGTCTCCTCGGTGAGAGGAGGAGAACTGTGGGCGGCACGGTGGCGCGGCAGTAGAGTTGCTGCCTTACAGTGCTTGCAGCGCCAGAGACTCAGGTTCCATCCGGACTACGGGCGCCGTCTGTACGGTGTTTGTATGTTCTCCCCGTGACCTGCGTGGGTTTTCTCTGTGATCTTTGGTCTCCTCCCACACTCCAAAGACGTGCAGGTTTGTAGGTTAATTGTCTTGTTATAAGTGTAAATTGTCCCTAGTGTGTGTAGGGTTGTGTTAATGTGCTGGTCGGTGTGGACTCGGTAGGCCAAAGGGCCTGTTTACCTCTAAAAGTAAAAAAACTAAAAACAAAACTTCTTTAAAGTAATCATACTTCAAAGAGATTTCACAGTGAAACAGTAAAGTGTAGACACATGAAGTGCAGGTGCTCACGTGGGTGGGTGGGGGAGGGGATTGGCAAATGGACCAAGTGACCAGGTAGGTCAGGGGTGGGTAGGTATAGAGGCAGAGGCTAAGAGGTGATAGGTGGCGGCAACAGAGGGCTGTAATCAAGGAGAGGGGGGTGGAATCAAATAAGGGAGGTAGGGTGGACAGAGGGGAACAAGGGGAAAGAGGACCCAGTTGTATGTTTGTGTGGGTGATAAAAAGAGGGATTACATGGGTGTGGGGAAAGAAACTGATGATATGGGGCTGGTGGGGATTTGAAACCAAGTGCTTGTGTGAAAGAACATCAGTAGAGAGTGCAGCGTAGGTTTACTAGGTTAATTCCCGGAATGGCGGGACTATCATATGTTGAAACACTGGAGCGACTAGGCTTGTATACACTGGAATTTAGAAGGATGAGAGGAGATCTAATCGAAACCTATAAGATTATTAAGGGGTTGGACACGTTAGAGGCAGGAAACATGTTCCCAATGTTGGGGGAGTCCAGAACAAGGGGCCACAGTTTAAGAATAAGGGGTAGGCCATTTAGAACTGAGATGAGAAAAAACCTTTTCAGTCAGAGAGTTGTGAATCTGTGGAATTCTCTGCCTCAGAAGGCAGTGGAGGCCAAGTCTCTGAATGCATTCAAGAGAGAGCTAGATAGAGCTCTTAAGGATAGCGGAGTCAGGGGGTATGGGGAGAAGGCAGGAACGGGGTACTGATTGAGAATGATCAGCCATGATCACATTGAATGGCGGTGCTGGCTCGAAGGGCCGAATGGCCTCCTCCTGCACCTATTGTCTATTGTCTATAGATCAGACACAGAGAGACTGGGTCGGAGAGACAGCAGGTTACTTGAGACCGGAGAATTCAAAATTCATGCTGTCTGGTTGCAGACTACCAAGTCAGTATAAGAGGCGTTTTTACTTTAGTTTGCGTTTGGTCTCACTCTGACAAGAGGCGGGGGCAATGACAGACAAGCCAGTGTGCAAATGGGAAGGGGAATTACAATGGCAAGCAACTGAGAGACCCAGGTGACCATGGCAGGCAAGGCACAGGTGCTCGGCAAACCAGTCACTGAGTCTGCGGTTTGCCTCACTGATGCAAGGGAGGTCACACGCAGTAGACCAGGATGGTGGTGGTGCAGGTCGACCTCTGCCTCACCTGGTATTTATTCACAAAATGCTGGAGTAACTCAGCAGGTCAGGCAGCATCTCGGGAGAGAAGGAATGGGTGACGTTTCGGGTCGAGACCCTTCTTCAGACCTGGAAAGGCTGTCTCACCTGGAAAGGCTGTTTAGGTCCCGGGATAGTGGTGATGGGGGGAAATTGTAGGGACAGGTGTTGTACCTCCTGTGCTTTCAGGGTAAAGTGCCCGGGATGGGAAGGGATGGGTGAGGAGGGATGAGCAATCCAGAGAGACGAGGAGAGAGTGGTACCCGGAGAAAGCGGATCCGGAGTATAAGAAAATAACTGCAGATGCTGGTACAAATTGATTTATTCACAAAATGCTGGAGTAACTCAGCAGGTCAGGCAGCATCTCGGGAGAGAAGGAATGGGTGACGTTTCGGGTCGAGACCCTTCTTCAGACTGATGTCGGGGGTGGGACAAAGGAAGGATATAGGTGGAGACAGGAAGATAGAGGGATATCTGGGAAGGAGGAGGGGAAGGGAGGAACAGAGGAGCTATCCGGAGTTGGGAGGGGAAGAGAGGGGGGGAAGGCCTGGCGATGGATCATGTTGGAGCTGGCACAATGACGAAGAGTGACATAGAGGGGTAGATGGGTGGTGGTGAAAGGCAAGGATCAAAGGAACTTTATCCCTATTCTGTCTGGGGAGAGGCATGCTGAGAGTAGAAATGCAGGAAATGGAGGCGATGCCGATGGAGTCTCCATCAACCACAGTGGTGGAGAAACCACATTTCCTGAAAGGGGAGGGAATGCGTCAGATGTCCAGGAGAATGTAGCCTGACCACAAGAACAGATGCAGCGGAGAAACTGTGAGACTGGGACAGCATCCTTACAAGGGGTAGGGTGGGATTGGGTGTGATCCAGGTGGGTTTGCAGTAAATGCCATTGGACCATTTGTCACCTGAGGTAGAGGGCAGAGAGAAGGAGAAGGGGAAAGAAGAACGTGTGGATTTGAAGGGAGGGAGGGAGGGAGGAAGTTAGCAGTGAAGTTGATGAAATCAATGAGTTATGCATCGTCCCCCCTATCTCACCCCCTTCATACTATCTCACCCCTAATCCCCCCTCTAATCTTCCAGTCCTGATGCAAGATCCTGAAACAAAAAGTCGATGGTCCTCTTCCCTCCACAGATGCTGCTCGACCTGCTGAGTTCATTGTTTAGGCCACAGCAAGAGATGTGCTTGCAGACACTGGGGTCATGTACAACAATGAATCTATTTCCAATGCCTTTACAGCGCTTCCCTGTATCACAGCCGACAGAACAAATGTAAATCAAGTGATTGAGAGTTCTTTAATGTCAGGAATGAGTAACGTGTCAGCCTTGAGTGCATTTGTAATGAGCACGAATATTTGTGAAGATCATCCATGCACTTCTTTTCACGGAGGGCAAGCAGGGTGGGGTGGAGCTTTCACATACAATAAATAAATACTGTGTTGCCAGAGGATGCAGTAATATGAACTTCGGTATACAGTATATAAAAATCAAGCAGCTTGCAGTGAAAATTCCTTGCTCTTAGAGTCAGAATAAATACCCAGTTACGAGTATCTGATGCATTCCAACACTTTCTAAGGTCCAAATTTGGTTGCATCTAATTAGGGATCACGCCCTTTCTCTACCAAAGCAACAGCAACAGATTGAGATGATTCGTGAAGTGGTTTCTGACACATGTCGAGAGAGTTGAGTCAGGAGTGTTTAATTGTCATGTGTGCCTGGACGAAAATAATGACATTCTACCTTGCGGCAACTTTACAGGCACATTAACGGAACGCAACAAATAAACAGACGGCAATCAATAATATAATAAATTATCCGTAATATTAGTTAACCAGACCATAATGGTGCAAGCCGAAGTATATAGAATTCTATACAAAGTCCACAGTGGTTTGATGCTAAGAAAGGGTTATATAAAGTGGTTCAAAAACTTGTTGGCTTTTGGGAAGAAGGTATTCTTGAATCTGGAGGTAAATGTTCCCTAGTGCAAGCAAGATGAGATCAGCACCAGGAATGTGTGGTTCTTGGAAGACATTAGCTGCCTTCTTAGAAACATAGAAACAGAAAATAGTTGCAGGAGTAGGCCATTCGGTCCTTCGAGCCAGCACCGCCATTCAATACGATCATGGCTGATCATCCAACTCAGTATCCTGTACCTGCCTTCTCTCCATACCCCCTGATCCCTTTAGCCACAAGGGCTACATCTAACTCCCTCTTAAATATAGCCAATGAACTGGCCTCAACTACCTTCTGTGGCAGAGAATTCCACAGATTCACCACTCTCTGTGTGAAAAAAAACGTTCTCATCTCGGTCCTAAAAGACTTCCCCCTTATCCTTAAACTGTGACCCCTTGTTCTGGACTTCCCCAACATCGGGAACAATCTTCCTGCATCTAGCCTGTCCAACCCCTTAAGAATTTTGTAAGTTTCTATAAGATCCCCCCTCAATCTTCTAAATTCCAGCGAGTACAAACCGAGTCTATCCAGTCTTTCTTCATATGAAATGCTTCTTAAGGCAATGCTTCCTGAAGACACCTTCTATGGTGGGGAGGTCAATGCCCGTGATGGACCAGGTGTTGGTTTCACCACTTTCTGCAGAATCATTCATTGTTGAGCATTAGAGTTTGTGAACCAGTCTGCGACACAACCAGTTGATATGGTCTCTGCACAACACTTATAGAAGTCTGATAAAGCATTTGGCCACATACTGAATCTCATCAAGTTCTGAGGCAGTAAATAGACAATAGACAATAGGTGCAGGAGGAGGCCATTCGGCCCTTCGAGCCAGCACCGCCATTCTCAATCAGTACCCTGTTCCTGCCTTCTCCCCATACCCCCTGACTCCGCTATCCTTAAGAGCTCTATCTAGCTCTCTCTTGAATGCATTCAGAGAATTGGCCTCCACTGCCTTCTGAGGCAGTGAATTCCACAGGCTTGTATTCAGTTGCAATGAATGCAATGTCCACCCAGCAATAATCATAAATCCATTAGCACTGGTTATATAATATTGGCCTGAGATTAAATGTGGTGACAGTCTATCTATGGGCTCCTGAATGTTAGCTCAGCGATGCTTGATTGAAATGTTGAATTGGCTTCCGCACTGCTGTTAAAATATGGAGCTGATGATGCATCTTAATCTTGCAATACCAACCCTGGATAGTTGAGAATTAATCAATGGTAAATTTAATCATTGCAAACTGAGCTCCTCAGAGATGGAAATATTTGCAGACCATTATGATGGATTATGGCTCTCTCATTTAGTTGATGCACAAAATGTGTTCAGCAGCTGATAATACTGTGTGTTATAAGTTTGCGTCCTGAATCCCATTGAACAGTCATATTGATAACTATGCTGGCAACAACCATCATTTCATGGACTGTAGGCTCTTTGGTGCTTCAAGTGTTTTGTTCTGCTGTTTTACTGGGGCTGCATGTGTGACCATTGCAAAGTGTGTTCAAATCCTGCAACAAGGGGTTTCAGATTTCGCTTGAGTTGCAACGAAGACCAACCTGGAAACAGAAACACCTCATGCCATGCTTTTTGTGGACAATATCATTCAATTTCAATTTTAAAAAATTAAAACATCAGAGTGAGACCAAACTGATCATAACATCGGGAAGTACAGGAACAAGGGAACATTCACCTCCAGATTCAAGAATTCTTTCTTCCCAAAAAACATCAAGTTCTTGAGCCACTCTATATATAACCCTCGCTGAGCATCAAACCACTGTGGACATTGGGTGGGAAATGAGAGAATTTATAAACATGAACTATGCCTGTTTTGTGCGTGTTAAGCTGTTGAATTGCGGTAAACTAACAACACATTTGGATGGAAGGCTAACTACTGTAAAGTTCAGTGGAGCATAAGATCCAAGATGTTTTTTTAGATTTTTTTTTAGATTTAGAGATACATCGCAGAAACAGACCCTTCGGCCCACCGGGTCCGCACCGCCCAGCAATCCCCGCACACTAACACTATCCTACACCCACTAGGAACAATTTATTATTTTTAACACATTTGCCCAGCCAATTAACCTACAAACCTGTAGGTCTTTGAAGTGTGGGAGGAAACCGAAGATCTCAGAGAAAACCCACACAGGTCACGGGGAGAACGTACAAACTCCGTACAGTACAGCACCCATAGTCAGGATCGAACCTGAGTCTCTGGCGCTGCATTCGCTGTAAGACAGCAACTCTACCCCTGCACCACCGTGCCGCTGAGGCCTGGCCCTCTGGCTACAGAAGATGAAATATGAAATTCCTTTTCCAGAAGGCTCGATGCTAAAACCCTGATCTGTCGGGCATGTGCCATTGCAGGCAGAGTGTGTGAACATTAATGTAGACATTTGTTCATTCTGGAATACAGGCGTTCCTAAGCTTCCGATGGGGTTCAGTTCCGAGAAACCTATCGCAAACCGAAAGTATTGTAAGTTCAAATGCATTGGAAAACGTGCGATCACGTGTCCGGAAGCCAGCGGCGGCTCGCTACGGCTCACTGCCGTTTGCACCATCGCAAAGTTGAACTATCGCAAGTCGAAACATCGTAAGCTGAGGAGTACCTGATGAGTTGAAATCTCAGATGATCCCAAAGTCATCCAACCTTGTACTTAAACAAGGAACTGTAGCTGCTGGTCTTTGGAGCAAAGTACAAAGCACTGGTGAAACTCAGTGAGTCAACCAGCATCCGTGGAGGAAATGGAAGGGTGGTGTTGCGGTTTGGGACCCTTCTTCAGGCTGATTGTCGTCGGGGGGGGGGGGGGGGGGGAGAAAAGAGAGCCTGTCATGTGATGGGACAATATGGGAGATGGAGATTTTAGACAATAGACAATAGACAATAGGTGCAGGAGGAGGCCATTCGGCCCTTCGAGCCAGCACCGCCATTCAATGTGATCATGGCTGATCATTCTCAATCAGTACCCCGTTCCTGCCTTCTCCCCATACCCCCTGACTCCGCTATCCTTAAGAGCTCTATCTAGCTCTCTCTTGAATGCATTCAGAGAATTGGCCTCCACTGCCTTCTGTGGCAGAGAATTCCACAGATTCACAACTCTCTGACTGAAAATGTTTTTCCTCATCTCAGTTCTAAATGGCTCGGTTTTTATTGGAGATGGGTGGAGCACATGACAAAGGCTAGAGATGAAATAGGGACAAAGGGGTGACAGATAAGGAGAGAAGAGGAATGAAAAGTAAAACCAGAGGGAGGTGTATAGGTGGAAGGAGATGGTGGGAGAAATGGGTGTGGAGCGGAGGTCACAGGTCAAAGAGAGGGGGAAGGGTTTGGTCTTACTTAAAATTGGAGAATTTGACGTTCATACCGTTGGGTTGTGAATTACCCAAGTGGAATATGAGGTAGTGTTCCTTCAGCTCACACTGGCAATGGAGGAGACCCAGGATAGAAGTGTCAGTCTGGGAATGGGAAGGGCTGTTAAAATGTTTAGTGACCGGGGGTTGCCAGTAGTCCATGGCAAACTGAGCACAGGTGCTCCAGGGAACAGTCGCCCAGTCTCCCTCTGCTTGGTCTCCCCGATATGAAGGAGGCCATGCAGGAAGTGTGGAATGCAGTGCAGTAAACCCTCACTTCAACAGATCTCTTTACAACGGGTTTCAGTTACTGCCCCTCCGACGGCTGTTTATGTCACCCCCCCCTCACCGTCTCGCACTGCCTCCCCGGCTGCTTACTGCCCCTGGCTGCCCAGGCCATCCCCATCATGCACCACTTCCATGCCAGGCCTTCTGAGCCCACCACCCACCCACCCACACAGCTTCATCGGCCACTTCCAGCCTACGTCTGCTGCTTCCAGCACCACCGCCGACCCTCACCTGCATTCTGCCCGCCACTGACTCTGCCGATCCTCGCCTCTCCTCCGGCCACTATAAGGCAGGGGACGCCAACCCACCTGGATTGCAGGCCTAGTTCTAGACTGAGAGGCTAAAGCAGGGTCTCGGCAGGGTCATGGAACACCTATCCATGTTCTCCAGAGATGCTGCCTGACCTGCTGAGTTACACCAGGACTTTGTGTCCTTTTGTGTGTTCACCACCAATGCAGTTGTTTGTTTCTACTACTTATACAAGATAATACCTTGCTCGGTTGATGGCGGACAGTAGGCAATAACAGGCACCACCCCTGCTCCCCCCCCCCCCCCCCCCCGCCTCCCTCCCCGGCCTCCGTTATAACGAGGGTTTACTGTAGATGAGGTTAGAAGAGGTGCATTGGAAACTCTGCCTCATCCAAAAGAGCTGCAGTGGTCCCTGGATGGCGTTGAAGGAGAAGGTGATGGGGGCAGGTATCACATCTCCTGCCATTGCAGGGGAAAGTACCTGGGGAAGGGACCGTTTCGGGTGGGAAATGGATGAGTGATCTTTGTGGAAAGTGGAAAGTATGATTGGTGATGAGATCGCATTGAAGGTGGCGAGAAAGTTGGAGATTGATGTGCTGGGTGCCAAGGATGGTGGGTTGAAAGGTGAGGATCCAGGGAAATCTATCCTCGTTCCATCTGGGGTCATGGAGCACGAGAGCAGAACTGCAGATTATTGGCTATTTATCAATTGTGCCTGTTATGAACTACAGAGCAGATTTAGGTGAGGGATCTATCCACAACAGCAAGGAGAAATCATGTTCACTAAAGAAAGAAGATACTTAATTTTTTTGTTTGGAAATACAGCACGGAAACAGGCTCTTCGGCCCACTGAGTCCGCACCGACCAGCAATCCCCACACACTAACACTGTCCTGCTCACACTAGGGACAATTTACACCTATACCAAGCCAATTAATCTACAACTACATCTTTGGATTGTGGGAGGAAACTGAAGATCTTGGAGAAAACCCACGCAGGTCACGGGGAGAACGTGCAAACTCCGTACAGACAGCGCCCCTAGTCGGGATTGAACCCGGGTCTCCGGCGCTGCAATCGCTGTAAGGCAGCAACTCTACCGCTGTGCCACCGTGACTGCCCTACTTCCTAAGTAGATTGAACTCAGAAGGCATTTAATCACAAAATGCTGGAGTAACTCAGCAGGTCAGGCAGCATCTCTGGAGAGAAGGAATGGGTGACGTTTCGGCTCGAGACCCTTCTTCCGACTGAAGAAGTGTCCGAAGAAGGGTCTCGACCCGAAATGTCACCCATTCCTTCTCTCCTGAGATGCTGCCTGACCTGCTGAGTTACTCCAGCATTTTGTGAATAAATACCTTCGATTTGTACCAGCATCTGCAGGTATTTTCTTATACTGAACTCAGAAGGCAAGTTGAAATGCTCAAATTTCAGACTTCCAGCATTTTAATTGAAGAATGTGAGCATATTTCAGACAGAGAAAGAAGGAAAGAAAATCCTCAGGAGCAGCAGATAAAGGTCCAACTTGAGATACCGCTTGAGTCCAGGGCACTGCTTAAATTAACGATGGTGTCTCTTACCTAAAACCAGTAATGTTATATCGGAGGTAGCAAAGTGTAATTAGAAGAATGAGAGGAAAGGCTCACCATGCTACTTACACTGTGTTATCCAAATAAATATAATGATCTGGTATTTACACACAATCTTGATGAAGGATTTTTGATCTGAAACATTAATACTACTTTTTTTTTTCTCTCTGGAAATTCTGCTTCCATATTTAGTAGTGAATGATTTTGGATCATGTGAAATGTATCTCCTTATCTATAGTTGATGAACACATACTTGATAAGTGCCTGCCCCTCATTGACTCTGTATGGTTCATGACAAACCCAGGAGGAGTTTTTCACTTGATGTGTTCGAACTGAGGTTTCACATCCCTTTTAACCAAATAATCAAAGTCTGAAGTCTTTTTTTTGCTCTGGTTTATTTTCACCCACATGTTTAGACCTTAATGTTGTATCCTTATTGTTTTGATGTGGTTATTCTTTATTCTTAATTGTTAACTGTATGTTTGTGTTGTCATTTGTGAGCGGAGCACCAAGGCACATTCCTTGTATCTGCACATACTTGGCCAATAAACTTATTCATTCATTCATTTTTGTTTGGCATAAAATATTTTTCAAATCTTTGTGTAGTCAGAAGTGGGGCACCACTTTCTGGCAGTGTTTTTCAAAATTATTACAGAAATCTCTGTGTAAAATATAAAAGCCGTTTGTTACATCAAAAGACTTTGAGCATTTTTCATATTATTTCACCCAAAACGACAACTGAAGTCAGACTGTCTTAACATTCAATACACAACACTTCCCCCTCCAAAGTTTACCATAAAAGAATCATAACAAGAATCTTACAGCTGCTGTGTCCTTAGATCACAACTTCAAGAGTAGTACCTGCATAATTCAATTGCAAAATGCACTCCACGAGCCATCATGAACACAGAAGGATGAATATGTTATTGACCCAAATATGAATGATATCTACAACTTAATAAAATTTGGTTTTTAATCAGATGTGCCATCATCTTTGTTTTATTTCAGGCTTCTTTCAATTAAGTAGAGTGCTTGTAATATGCAATTTTGCTACTCAACGCAACATTTTATTCAACCTCATGAACAGATGCTGATGGATACTGCATGTCAACCACTTGATTTTGCTGTTGATAACCAGATGATTCCAAAGCTTGACCCCATTATCAATGGATGCACATCTGGACATTCCTTCCTGAACTTCAGAGCCATATAGAGAAATCTGGGAGCAGATCATTGGAAAAGTTTTCGCCATGCTTGGTCACACCACCTTTAATTATTTCAGCACTATTGAACAAAGCCAAAGATTTTTTTTTGTGGAATTCTTGGAACGTTTACTAAAATAAACCATGCCCATGATTCAGATTCGAGAATGTAAGTACCATTTGCAGCAATGTGTGGCAGCAATGTTGATTGCAACAAGGGAAGGGAGCGGCACGGTGGCGCAGCGGTAGAGTTGCTGCCTTACAGCGAATTCAGCGCCGGAAAATCAGGTTCGATCCTGACTACGAGCGCCGTCTGTACGGCGTTTGTACGTTCTCCCCGTGACCTGCGTGGGTTTTCTCCAAGATCTTCGGTTTCCTCCCACACTCCAAAGACGTACAGGTATGTAGGTTAATTGGCTGGATAAAATGTAATTGACTGGGTAAAATGTAAAAAATTGTCCCTAGTGTGTGTAGGATAGTGTTAATGTGCGGGGATCGCTGGGCGGCGCGGACTCGGTGGGCCAAAGGGCCTGTTTCCGCGCTGTATCTCTAAATCTAAAAAATTAAGTATCTTCTTTCTTTAGTAAAAATAAATCTAAAAGAAAATCTGCTGCAATCTTGCAAAAAATGATATGTACATCGTGCCCTTATTTTCCTCAACAAAATAGAGTCAGATAGAGTTCTTGGGGCTAGTTGAATCAAGTGGTATGGGGAGAGGGCAGACGCGGGTTACTGATTGTGGATGATCAGCCATGATCACAATGAATGGCGGTGTTGGCTCGAAGGGCCAAATGGCCTCCTCCTGCACCTATTTTCTATGATTCTATGTTTCTAAAATTATAGGAAAACCTAAAATCCTATAAATGATACAAGTTTTTAAAGAAGTTACCTCTTTTTAAAAAAAAATTCTTGAACAAACATTTCTGACCTTTATAAGCCATTTTATTGGAATGTTGCCAATTTTGCAATGAATAAAGCATTCCAAATAATTGGCATAAATTGTTAGAATAACTCAGCATCTTTTTAATTGATTTTATTTAACTGATAATTAATTTGAATTAAATAATTGCAGCATCTCTGGATAAATGACATTTTGGATCTGGACCCATCTTCAGGTCCCGACCCGAAACGTCACCTTTTAATGTTCTCCAGAGATGTTGGCTGACCTGCTGAGTTACTTCTGGACTTTGTTTTTTTTTGTAAACCATCATCTGCAGTTTCTTGTGTTTCCATTCCAAATAATTGGGTGAAATCCATCAGCATGTGATCCATATTGATTAAATAAGTTTGCTTGGTATAATAAACATTTGACAACTTTATCTCAAGTAAACTATTTGAAAGTACAGCTTTTAATGATCTTGGACGTGGTAAAGCAATTTCTATCCCTTGATTCCACTGAACTGAGCTTTTAATGCTGCTTCTACTTCAAATCTACCAACTGAAGATGACTGGGCAAACTCTGGACTCTGCAATCCACCGTAGCTCAGCTGTACATCAGGTACTGCAGTTGTAATCAAAGGAAAGATTACCAAATGTTAATTTACGCAGAGTTAAGCAGATAAGCAATAATTTTGCTGCTTGCCAATGCCAGTCATAAAATGTGAGATCATATTCATATTACTCGCACTGAAAATCTAATTGTTTGGAAGTATTTTATTTCAAGGAATGTTTTTCTCTAAAAATGATTTATCTCTAAAAAATGTGCCTTACTGATATGTTATCAGAAGTCGAATTCCAGTCAAAGTTAGTGAGGCATGGCAGGATTAACACTGTAATAATTGAAAGACAAATCCAAGTCACTTTGAATCATTAATAGTGTAAGAAAATAACTGCAGATGCTGGTACAAATCGAAGGTGTTTAGTTCACAAAATGCTGGAGTAACTCAGCAGGTCAGGCAGCATCTCAGGAGAGAAGGAATGGGTGACGTTTCGGGTCGAGACTTTTCTTCATTGAATCATTAATACATCACGTTAAGGCTCACCTATATTTTGCGTTTTCCCTGTGATCTTTTCAACACACATTCTTATATCATATACATTCTTACATCATAATTATTATATCATCATTATTCTTACATCATCATTCTTATATCATACACATTCTTACATCATAATGATGAATACAGAAATGCAGTAATAAAATCACACAGCTCTAACAAACGTTAAGGCTCACCTATATTTTGCGTTTTCCCTCTGATCATTTCAACACACATTCTTATATCATACATAATCATAATGATGAATACAGAAATGCAGTAATAAAATCACACAGCTCTAACAACATCAACATCAGCATTGAGCACATTAAAGTACTGTCGATCCATACATTTGAAAAATCTGTTACTACAGATATGTTAGGTCGGATCAGTGGCCCTTTGGCTGCTGGCTCACAGCACCAGAGACCCTGGTTTGATCCAGACTTTGACTGCAGTCTGTGCGGAGTTTGCGCATCGTCCCTGTGACCATGTGGGCTGCCTTCAGGTGCTCAGGTTTCCTCACACATTGTAGGTGAATTGGTCTCAATAAAAAATGGCCTTAATGTGCGCCAGGAATGAACGAGAACATGGGATAACATGGTGTAAAGAGGTGATCAATGGTCGACATGGACTAGAGGGAAGGCCCTGTTTCTGTGCTATATTTCTAAACCAAACTAAGCAAAGAGATCCAATTAAACAAAATTCACACACGCTTTAAAAATATTGTTCCCTCTTGATAGGAACTTTACTTTATTTGTGTAGCTGTGAAAATTGACTAGAAACTAAGTCATGATGGATATAATTGATAAGTAGCCAGCAGCCTGAAGGCACAAGTCTGCATTTTTAAAGAAGTATGAAATGACCTTGTGAGTGATGTAACAGTTTCACTTGGTGCAAGAAGACTAATGAGGCACATTTAGTCAATCATTTAATGAATGATTCAATAGGCACCAGAGGTATCTGGCAACTGGTCAATGAGTTCTCTACAATCTCTTAACCTCGAAGGATTGTGTGGGGGAAGATAAATAGCTTGAAAACATAAATGCAATGTAAATAATGATGGCCTCTGCCGATTATGTCACACCACTGCATGTAATGCAATGCAATTTACTTCTACCAAATAGGGCCCAACCAGTCTGACTGTGGTCTACAGTTTAACTACTCAAACCATAATATTTTCTGGACTTTGAACTTGAAACCCAAAAGTCTGAATGGCAGGTTTCTCGGGCTGAATTTGCCAGTTCAACCCTCTGTTAGTTTCCTACTGGAGTTTAAAGCAAGGCCATTTAAATCTGGTAAAGTGGTTTAAATTAAAGTCAAATTAAAATTTCCTGTGTCAGAAATGCAGGCATAAGGACCAGTTTCTCACCGTTATTCTGTAGATGTTCCAACTACCCCCGGACTAACCAGATTAAAAACCTCCATACTTGCAGCAAAACACTTCATTCCTGAGTCATTCCTGTCTGAAGAAGGGTCTCGACAACCTTTGTTGTGGTTCCCCGCTATTTTGTTGCAGAACCACTGCACTGTTTGATTTAAACCTCTTTGTATATAACCTCTTTCAATATAATTTTCCATATAGGAGGCAAAGGGAAGTTGAATTTTACTAGCAATTTTGCTTAGGTTTTGTGCTTTTGTGCTATTTCTGCAGATTTTGGAGATTGGGAGGAAACCGGAGCACCCGGAAACAATAGACAATAGGTGCAGGAGGAGGCCATTCGGCCCTTCGAGCCAGCACCGCCATTCAATGTGATCATGGCTGATCATTCTCAATCAGTACCCCGTTCCGGCCTTCTCCCCATACCCCCTGACTCCGCTATCCTTAAGAGCTCTATCCAGCTCTCTCTTGAATGCATTCAGAGAATTGGCCTCCACTGCCTTCTGAGGCAGAGAATTCCACAGATTCACAACTCTCTGACTGAAAACGTTTTTCCTCATCTCAGTTCTAAATGGAACTGGAACTGGGGAGAAAACCCATGAGGTCATAGGGGGAACGTATGAAATCCGTACAGACAGCACCCGTAGTCAGGATGGCACCCGGGTCTCTGGCAAGTAAGACAGTAGCTCCACTGCTGCGCCACCGTGCCACTCCTGTACACACCACTGTGCACGTGTTGTGATGTGAGAACATTTGTTGTATGCGACGGCTGATGGGGTGGAAGGTGAGGACAAGGGGGACTCTATCTTTGTTACGAATGGGGGGAGGGGGAGCAAGAGCGGAGCTGCGGGATATAGAGGATACCCTAGTGAGAGCCTCATCTATAATGGAAGAGGGGAACCCCCGTTTCCTAAAGAATGAGGACATCTCTGATGCCCTAGTGTGAAACACCTCATCCTGGGCACAGATGCGGCGTAGACGGAGGATTTGCGAGTAGGGGATAGAGTTTTTACAGGAATCAGGGTGGGAAGAAGTGTAGTCAAGATAGCTGTGGGAGTTAGTGGGTTTGTAGTAGATGTCGGTCACTGAGATGGTGAGATCCAGAAACGGTAGGGAGATGTCGGAGATGGTCCAAGTATATTTAAGAGCAGGATGGAAATTAGTGGTGAAATGTATGAAGTCAGTGAGTTCTGCATGGGTACAAGAGGTAGCACCAATGCAGTCATCAATGTAGCGGAGGTATGGGGGGATGGGGCCAGTGTACGCCTGGAACAGGGATTGTTCGACGTACCCTGCAAAGAGGCAGGCATAGCTGGATGGAAATTAGTGATGAAATTGATGTAGTCAGTGAGTTCTGCACTTTCTTACACATGTTGGTGAAGGCTTTCCCTGTGGCAGACAATACTGAGACTCCTCTCAGGGGCAAACAAAGCAGTCTCCCCTTTTAATGGTGGTCACAACCTTGGCATGTCTTAGGTGCCCTGGCACAGTTTCTTCCAAAACGTAGGTGATGAGGTTTTGAATGAAATCCCTCTCTGCCAAGTTTTAGACCGTCCACTGCCGACCTTGCTATCCCTCAGCTGGCATGTGGCCTTTTGTCGTTATGTGGGTCAGTGGTGGAGGAGAGGTTCGAATGGATAGTTTTCTGTCGGGTAGAGTCCAGGATGGTCATATCAAGTAAAGGATCACTGCCTCGGAGTTCTTTGAAATGTTCTTTCCAGCGCATGCTGATTGTCTCATTGACTTTGATAAGTTCGCCTCATTCTTGACTCTCAGCAGGGTAAGTGCTTAGACTCCAGAGTCTCAACAGCGCTGAAGAATCCATGCATTTCGTGACTCTCAGGTAGTTTCTGGACTCCCTGTGTTCTTTCAATCCACTTTCTGTTTACAGGTCACAGATGTTTGATTGGATCTTGCCCTACATGCCCCCCGTAGAGCTTTTGCAAAATCTTTGAGGATCATAAATTTTTTCAATCCAACAACACCTTGTGTTTGCAGATAATTAGCTCTTGGATCTCTCGGCTATTCCTATTTAACAAGATAGAGAGGCTAAGAAATCTTCACAGGTGATAATTACCAACATAGAAACATCGAAAATAGGTGTAGGTGGAGGCCATTCGGCCCTTCAAGCCAACACCGCCATTCATTGTGATCATGGCTGATCATCCACAATCAGTAACCCGTGCCTGCCTTCTCCCCATATCCCTTGATTCCGCTAGCACCTAGAGATCTATCTAACTCTCTTTTAAATTCATCCAGTGAATTGGCCTCCACTGCCTTCTGTGGCAGAGAATTCCACAAATTTACAACTCTGCAGGTGAAAAAGTTTTTTCTCACCTCATTTTTAAAAGGCCTCCCCTTTATTCTTAGACCGTGGCCCCTGGTTCTGGACTCCCCCAACATTGGGAACATTTTTCCTGCATCGAGCTTGTCCAGTGCTTTTACAATTTTATATGTTTCTATAAGATTCCCTCTCATCCTTCTGAATTCCAGTGAATACAGGCCCAGTCTTTCCAATCTTTCCTCATATGACAGTCCCACCATCCCGGGGATTAACCTGGTGAACCTCGTGAATTGAGGTGGAGTTCAGGGAAAGAGACTGTGAAGCAGGTTTGGCTGCCTGCAAACATTTGTCACTGTCTTGTGTCTTCTTGATGAAAGCAGACAAGTCATTGTCTTACCCCAAGGCCTCACAACAGATGCCGTCTCAGTTCAGACAAACAAGGCTCCATCGTCATCTGAATATTTTTCTCAATCTTTCTTGATCCGGTGCTGCAGCTCAGAGCAGAATGGAAGCTCCCAGCGAGTGCCATGGAGCTTTCTATGGAGCTGTGCAACAGTGGACTTGGTGGCCGGCCTGGAGTCGCACAAGAGTGGACCCAGCGGCTGGCCGAGAACGGGCCAGGTCAGGCTGAAGGGCCATGGAGAGGGGGTTGGGATGAAGGGCCATGGACTGGGGTGGGTGGGCTGAAGGGCCATAGACTGGGGGGTCAGGCTGAAGGTCCAGGGAGAGGGGGTTGGGTTGAAGGGCCATGGACTGTGGGTCAGGATGAAGGGCCATGGGGGGTCAGGGTGAAGGGCCATGGAGAGGGGGGGGTCAGGATAAAGTGCCAGGGAGAGGGGGTCAGGCTGAAGGGCCATGGAGAGAGGGGGTCAGGATGAAGGGCCATGGAGAGGGGGGGTCAGGCTGAAGGGCCATGGAATGGGGGGGTTGGGGATGAAGGGCCATGGACTGTGGGGGTCGGGCTGAAGGGCCATGGGGAGGGGGTTAGGCTGAAGGGGCCACGGAGAGGGGGTCAGGCTGAAGGGCCATGGACTGGGGGGGTCAGGATGAAGGGCAATGGACTGGGGGGTTTGGGCGCAAGGGTCCTGGACTGTGGGGGTCGGGCTGAAGGGCCATGGAGAGGGGGTTAGACTGAAGGGGCCACGGAGAGGGGGTCGGGCTGAAGGGCCATGGACTGGGGGGGTCAGGATGAAGGGCCATGGACTGGGGGGGTCAGGATGAAGGGCAATGGACTGGGGGGGTTGGGGATGAAGGGCCATGGACTGTGGGGGTCGGGCTGAAGGGCCATGGACTGGGGGGGTCAGGATGAAGGGCCATGGAGAGGGGGGGTCAGGCTGAAGGGCCATGGAATGGGGGGGTTGGGGATGAAGGGCCATGGACTGTGGGGGTCGGGCTGAAGGGCCATGGAGAGGAGGTTAGGCTGAAGGGGCCACGGAGAGGGGGTCGGGGTGAAGGGCCATGGACTGGGGGGTCAGGATGAAGGGCCATGGACTGGGGGGGGTCAGGATGAAGGGCAATGGACTGGGGGGGTTGGGCGCAAGGGCCATGGACTGGGGGGATGGGCTGAAGGGCCATGGAATGGGGGGGTTGGGCTGAAGGGCCATGGAGAGGGGGTCAGGATGAAGGGCCATGGAGAGGGGGTCAGGCTGAAGGGCCATGGAGAGAGGGGGTCATGCTGAAGGGCCTGGAATGGGGGGTTGGGGATGAAGGGCCATGGACTGTGGGGGGTCAGGATGAAGGGCCATGGACGGGGGGTCAGGATGAAGGGCAATGGACTGGGGGGGTCAGGATGAAGGGCCATGGACTGGGGGGATCAGGATGAAGGGCAATGGACTGGGGGGGTTGGGATGAAGGGCCATGGAGAGGGGGTTGGGATGAAGGGCCATGGAGAGGGGGTTGGGATGAAGGGCCAGGGAGAGGGGGTCAGGCTGAAGGGCCATGGAGAGGGGGTCGGGCTGAAGGGCCATAGAATGGGGGGGTCGGGCTGAAGGGCCATGGAATGGGGGTCCGGCCGTGCCACTGAGAACAAGAAGGGACCCAGCAGGTGGGGGGTCGGGGGGGGGGGGGGGAGTAAGAAGAAGGAACAACATGACTCTAATAAGAGAGGGGTCGAGACCTTTTCGTTTCAGGTTCTACGTTTCGGGTCTACTCGATCTACCTTTCGGGTCGAGACCTTTCATCAGACCCATTCCTTCCCTCCTGAGATGCTGCCTGGCCCGCTGAGGTACTCCAGCTTTTTGTGTCTACCTTTGATTTAGATTTTTTTTTAGATTTAGAGATTAGAGCGGAAACAGGCTCTTCGGCCCACCGGGTCCGTGCCGCCCATCGATTCCCGCACATTAACACTATCCTACACACACTAGGGACAATTTTTACTTTAAATTTTTTTAATTAACCCAGCCAATTAACCGACATACCTGTACGTCTTTGGAGTGTGGGAGGAAACCGAAGATCTTGGAGAAAACTCACGCAGGTCACGGGGAGAACACACAAACTCCGTACAGACGGCGCCCGTAGTCAGGATCGAACCTGAGTCTCCGGCGCTGCATTCGCTCTAAGACAGCAACTCTACCGCTGCGCCACAGTGCCGCCTAATTTAAACCAGCATCTGCAGTTTATTTTCTACACATGACTCTAATGAGTTCTTCTGTAACTTTGTCTGCACAAGAAAGGTGATGACTCTGTGTACTTTGTGTATGAATGCAAAAACGAAGAATTTCACATTACATGGGTACATGGGACAATAAAGTATAATTGAATGTGTTGCACGGTGGCGCAGCGGTACAGCTCCAGAGATCCGGGTTCGATTCTGACCACAGGTAGTTATTTGTATAGAATTTGTACGTTCTCCCCATGACCTGCGTGGGTTTTCTTCGAGATCTTCGGATTCCTCCCACACTCCAAAGACGTACAGGTTTGTAGGTTAATTCGCTTGGTGTAAATGTAAAATTTTCCCTAGTGTGTGTAGGGTGGTGTTGATGTGCGGGGATCGCTGGGCGGTGCGGATTCGGTGGGCCAAGGGGTTTGTATCCGTGCTGTATCTCTGAACAAAACTAAACTAAAACTAAGCATTGAATTGCATCCAATAAGCTTGAAATGGAGATCGAAGGTTCAAAGGTCTGTTTATTGTCACGTGTACCAATTAAGGTACAGTGATATGCGAATTACCATACAGCCATACTAAAAAAAAAGCTACAAGACACACAACTACATAAAAGTTAACATAAACATCCACCGCAGCGGATTCCCCACATTCCTCACTGTGACGGAAGGCAATAAAGTCTAACCTCTTCCTCTTTATTCTCCTGCATTCGGGGCAGTCGAACCATCCGCAGTCGGGGCGATCGAAGCTCCCACAGCCGGCGATCGAAGCCCCCGCGTCGGGGCGATCAAAGCTCCCGTGATCGGGGCGGTCGAAGCTCCTGCGGCTTGGAGCTCCCGAAGTCGGTCTCTAACCAGGGACCACGAGCTCCACGATGTTAAAGTCCGCAGGCTCCCGCGGTTGGAGCTCCGAGGTCGATCCCCAACAGGGACCGCCAGCTCCACGATGTTAGGCCACTGTGCGGACAGAGATAAATGGAAAATGATTAAACATGCATTTCCTCATTGAGCTATGAGACATAGACAATAGTTGTGTATCTGCATGTCTTCCAAATCACCAGCAACTCATTTTGAGAGACAAAGGTATCCCATCAACAGTAAACACTGACACCTCTGACAATAAAGGATCATAACAAGGCATTAACAAACGGATTGCTTCCTGGATATCAGGAGCATCCTCTCAACGATATGCAGGCATTGATGGTGAAATGCGCCATTGCCATCAGCGCACCACCATTGCCTTTGGGTGTCTGAGGATAAGAGTTGACAGGGAAGTAATGATCATTGTGCATTCCACTAGCTATCACAGCATCTCAAAAAATTGGAGAGGTACCTCCAATGCCGACTCCAAAATGCCCTTGAGGAAGAGCAACATCGCCAGCGATTCATGGGAATGTCTTGGCCCACAAGTGCTCTGAATTATGAAGCATTCACAATGGCATTGAGAACATGGAGGACAATCACGAGGAGCATGCAGAAGTCTGGCATCAATGCCAGTTCCCAAACAGCCCACCCAATTGGAAATGACCATCAACAACACTTTTTATTCTAAACCTGCATTCATCCCATTTTTTTTCTCTCCCCAAATGGGTGTCCTCAACACTCCATGGATTCTACCCCTCACTTATAATGGAGGACAATTTAGAGTGACCAACTTAACTTATGAACGCATGCATCTTTGGGATGTGGAAGGAAGTTGGGCCACCTGAGGGAAATTATGCAGTGACAGAGAGAATGTACAAACTCCACACAGATGGCACCTAAGGTCAGGATTGAACTGGATTGCAGTGAGACGGCAGCTCTATCAGCTGTTGCCTTGGGACCGTCTAAAAAGCCGAACAGTTGGTATGCCTGAAAAGTTGATAACACTTCAGTTTGCTTTGAACTTATCCTCAATGCATACATAAACTATTTATTACTGGCTTTGCGAACAGCAGTTGGGCCAAAGCATTAAAAGTGCCACAAAAGAGCAGCACTCAGCATGTGTTCCCCGAAGCAATTGAAAAGATTAAAGTTTGTTTTATCTGACACCATGACTGAATGCGATACTCAGAGTGTGTCCAGCAAGCTCCGACTGAGAGCACTGTTCAAAATAATTAAAACATGATCAGCTGCATAAGGCAATATTAATCAGAATATATATATTCAAAGTTAAAGGTCCATGCTCCGAGCGAAAGTTGCTTCATCTCTATTGCTACACATCTCCATCCTTATTTATTTCTGTGGTGCAGAGGTAGAGTTGCTGCCTTACATAGGCCGCAGGATTTTTCTCTGCTCGGCGGGGGCTTCAATGTCGGGAGCCACGACCGCCCCGACATGCAGCAGCAGCGGCAGCGTCTTCGCCCGTACCGGATCACGGGGCTTGGGTCGGCCCGCTGCGGACCTTTCACCGTCCAGCGCGGCCTGGAACGTGGCAACTACAACAGCCTGACCGCGGGAGAAGACGGCAGGGGAAGAGAAAAGACATTCTGGCCTTCCATCACAGTGAGGAGGGGACTGGAGGAGACTCACTGTGATGGATGTTTATTTTTTTTGTGTTTTGTGTTGGTTGGGGTTGTGTCATTTGCTTATTTTGTTGCTCTTATTGTTGGACCGTGGGCGACGAAATCTCGTCCAAAAAACTTGTTTTTTGGATGACAAATAAAGATATCCTGAATCCTGAATCCTGAATCCTTACCGCGCTTGCAGCACCGGAGGCCCGGGTTCGATCCAGACTACGGGTGCTGTCTGCACGGAGTTTGTACGTTCTCCCCACGACCACATGGGTTTTCTCCGAGATCTTCGGTTTCCCCCCACACTCCAAAAGACATACAGGTTTGTAGGTTAATTGGCTTTGTATAAAACATGTAAATTGTGCCTCGTGTGTATGTGTGTGTGTGTGTGTGTGTGTGTGTGTGTGTGTGTGTGTGTGTGTGTGTGTGTGTGTGTGTGTGTGTGTGTGTGTGTGTGTGTGTGTGTGTGTGTGTGTGTGTGTGTGTGTGTGTGTGTGTGTGTGTCCCTCCCTCCTACGCCACGGGGATCACCCGGGCCGTCTTCCGTTTCATCTGGGGGTCGGCGATGGACCGGGTGCGACGAGCCACAATGCACAAGTCGGCAGACAACGGGGGTAAAGACGTGCCCAACGTCGCCCTCATTCTGATGGCCACTTTCGTGTGTGGCTGCATCAGGCGGAGCATAGAGCCAAGGCACGTGGGCACCAAATGCCACTACCTGCTGAGGTTCTACCTGTCCCCGGTGTTGCGAAGGATGGGCCTGGCGCAGATGCCACGCAATGTGCCAGTCAGCTGGACATTGCCGAACCATCTGTCGTTTGTGGACAGGTTCTTCCGGACCAACACCTTTGACCACAAGTCCATCGGGCAGTGGTCAGCACGGAACGTCCTGCAGGCACTGCAGGGGAATGACTCCATGGATCCTGTGGCGTGGTTCCCAGAACAGACAGCCCAGCTTGTCTGGCAAAATGCCTCATCGCCAGTACTCACCAACAAGCACCAAGACCTGGCTTGGCTGGCGGTGAGGGGAGCCCTCCCAGTCAGATCCTTCCTGCACCGCCGGAACCTCACTACCAGCGCACGCTGCCCTCGGGACGGCTGCTACGGAGAGGAAACGGTGGCCCACCTCTTCAAAGAGTGTGGATTTGCCAGGAGAGTCTGGAGAGGTCTGCAGGGGTCCCTGTCACGATTCATTCCGAGCAGCTCCGTCACAGAGGACTCTGTGCTCTACGGACTGTTCCCAGGGACGCATTCCGAGACTGACATCGAGTGCTGCTGGAAGGTCATCAACTCGGTGAAAGACGCTCTTTGGTCTGCCCGATCCTTGTTGACCTCCCAGCGGAGCGAGCTGTCCGTCAAGGAATGTTGCCGACTGGCCCACTGCAGACTGCAGGAGTACGTGCTGAGGGACGCTCTGAAGCTCGGTGCAGCCAACGCCAAGGCCCTGTGGGGGAGGACCACAGTCTAGGGTCCTTCCGCTGCTGGACATGGGGGGCAGGGTGTGGTGGAGAGAGACGCCCCTCCAAATAAGGGATATGTATGTAAATGTATGTAAATGTCTAAGTAAATGCCTGTATTGAATATGTAACCTCCGGAAATGTCGGATGGGTTTGTTTAAAAATGATGTTTTGTAAATGATATTTATTACTTGAATAAAGTATTTTTTGATAAAAAAATAAATAAATAAAAAAAAAAAGTGTGTGTGTGTGTGTGTGTGTAGGATAGTGTTAATATGTGGGGATCGCTGGTCGGTACGGACTCGATGGGCCGAGGGGCCTGTTTCCGTGCTGTTTCTCCAAACTAAATTAAACTGAAGAAGGTCTCGACCCGAAATGTCACCCATCCCTTCCCTCCAGAGATGCAGCCTGTCCCGCTGAGTTACTCCAGCTTCGTGTGTCTATCTAAACTAAACTAAATATCTTTCTGGAAGAAATAACGTACAGTCAATTGTATTTGGAGAACAACAAAATAAAATCAAAATGAAGAGTCTCACATAATCAACTGAAACAGGCACAGAATGCAGGATAAACATTAACCACAAAATAACATGAAGAATCTTGATAATATTAATTAATATATTACTATGCAAAAAATTCCAATCAACGTTTATTGTGGCAAAATAGACAAGGAACAATGTTATTTGACTGTGGGAAAGTGGTGCGATGCCATGAGTTTCAGTGATGGAAATCAAAGGGAAGATCACCTCCAAACGGAGTGAGATTGTGAATGAGCGGAGTACAGAAAGATCTAAATGTTCCTGTGCGTGAATCATCAAAGGTTAGCGGGCTGATGTAGCAAGCAGTTAAACGTGGCAAATTGTTGGAATAGTGAGGTTCGAAATAAAGAAGTGCTGCTGCAGGTGTGCAGGCTGATGGTGAGGCCATGCTTGGAATCCTGCACACAGCTTTGGCCCACTTTCTAGTGTTGAAGGCAGTCTCTAAGATATTCATTATGCTGATTCCTGTGGTGACAGACTTGTCCTATCACAGAACTGGCTTCAGAACCGGCATAGTATTGTTTAGAGATGGAGGAATGAGGGATTTTTTTTAGATTTTAGAGATACAGCGCGGAAACAGGCCCTTCGGCCCACCGAGTCCGCGCCGCCCAGCAATCCCCGCACATTAACACTATCCTACACACACTAGGGACAATTTTTACATTTTACCCAGTCAATTAACCTACATACCTGTACGTCTTTGGAATGTGGGAGGAAACCGAAGATCTCGGAGAAAACCCACGCAGGTCACGGGGAGAACCTACAAAATCCGTACAGACGGCGCCCGTAGTCAGGATCGAACCTGAGTCTCCGGCGCTGCATTCGCTGTAAGGCAGCAACTCTACCGCTGTGCCACCGTGCCACCCCCTTAATGATCCTGATCTTAATGATCTTAATGAAGCGTACAAGATCCCGATGACCCAATGATGACTGTGTAGATGTTTACAACAGTGGGAGAGAGCCAAATGACCAGACATAGTTACAGTTGGTTTGTGATTGTGTGTGTTATTGCTTATTTTTATTGCTCTTATTGTTGGACTGCGGGTAATCTTTCATTTCACTGCAGATTTATGTGTATGTGACAAATAAAATTGACTATTGACTATTCTAATAGGGTGAGGGATCTTCCTTTAAAACTGTTTCCTTGGAATGAAACTTCAGTCAGTTCAGTTTATTGTCACGTGTACCGAGGTACAGTGAAAAGCTTTTGTTGCGTGCTAACCAGTCAGCAGAAAGACAATACATGATTTTACAATCAATACACTAACAGTGTGTAGATACATGATAAGGGAATAACGTTTAGTGCAAGGTAAAGCCAGCAAAGTCCGATCAATGATAGTCCGAGGGTCACAAAAGAGGTAGCTGGTTGTTCAGCACTGCTCTCTGGTTGTGGCAGGATCATTCAGTTGCCTGGTAACAGCTGTGAATAAATTGTTCCTGAATCTGGAGGTGTGCGTTTTCACACTTCTATGCATTTTGCCTGATGGGAGAGGGGAGAAGAGGGAATGGCTGGGGTGCGACTCATCCTTGATTATGCTGCAGGCCTTGCCGAGGCAGCGTGAGGTGTAAATGGAGTCAATGGAAGGAGCTGTTCCCAAACCAAGCTGTGATACATCCTGGTAAAATGTTGAGGATTATCGTGGAGGGTGATTTGTCCCCTCTCCTCACTGATTGGCGTCTGTTGGTCAGGAAGTCGAGGATCCAGTTGCAGAGGTGAGTGCTGACACCAAGTCCCGTGAGTTTGGTGATGAGCTTGGAAGGGATAATAGTGTTAAAGGCAGAGCTGTATGGGAGTCTGACGTAGGCGTAGGCGTCTCTCTTCTCCAGGTGTTCTAGGGATGAGTGTAGGGCGATGGCATCGACTGTGGACCTGTTGTGGCGGCTGGTGAACTGCAATGGCTGCTGGGTAGACTGGACTTAATGTGTTCCATAACTAGCCTTTCAAAGCATTCCATGATGGTGGATGAGGTTAGTTGTGGAATCCCTGAATATGGACCACTCCACTGACTCAGAGCAGTCGCGTGAGATGTCATCCTTGCCCGCCGACCAGCATTTCTCAACTCTCTGTACCGTTTCCCCCTGCTTTAGTTTTTGTTTGTGGGCAGGGAGCAGAAGCACAGCTAGGTGATCAGATTTCCCGTAATGTGGTCGAGGGACAAAGCTGTAGGTTTTTTTTATTGATTAGTATTTGTTTTCGCATATGCAGGTACATCTCTGGAAACCTCCACACTGAAGAAGAGCGCAAGTTGGATTGCTGGAGGTGTTTAAAGAGAATTAGAAACATTTTTGAAGATTTGCAGGACTCATTTCAGGAGCGCTGGCTGTGATTTACGAGTCGTCAATATCAATAGTCATTTATTTGTCACATACACATAAATGTGCAGTGAAATGAAAAATTACCCGCATTTCAACAATAAGACCAATAAGAATAATCAATAAAAATCCAATAACACATACAATCACAAACTAACACCAAACAAAGGAAACATCCATCACAGTGAGTCTCCTCCAGTCACCTCCACACTCTGATGGAAGGCCAGAATGTCTTTTCTCTTCCCCTGCCGTCTTCTCCCACGGTCAGGCTGTTGGAGTTGCCACATCGGGGCGGTCGGGGCTCCCGACATTGAAGCCCCCGCCGGGTGGAGAAAAATCCCACGGCCTATTCCAGGCCGTGCCGGACGGTGAAAAATATAGGCAAGGTGCCAGTAGACTGGAGGGTGGCAACTCTTGTGCCTCTATTCAAGAAGGGCTGCATGGAAAATGCTGGGAACTGTAGGCCACTGTGCTTAACATCTGTGGTCTTAAGGTTACCAGAGACTATTCTGGCGGACAGGATATAAATGCATTGAGATGCACAATGGCTGATCAGGGATATTCAACATGGTGTTGTACGTGGCTGATTGGGGATAGTCAGCATGGGTTTGGATGTGTCTCATGAATCTGATAGAGTTTTTTGATGATATGACCAAAATGGTTGATGAAGGCAGACCTGTAGATGGTGTATTTATGGATTTCAGTATGGCATTCGACAAGGTTCGATGGAAGGAAGCAGAGGGTGAAGGTGGAATGTTGTTTTTCCGACTGGAGGCCTGTGACTAGTGGTGTGCCTTAAACCCCTGTCCCACATAGGCTATTTTTTAGACGACTACAGGCGACTAGACTATCGCCACACGGTCGCCGGGGTGTCTCCTTTACGGCCGTGAGTCGTCTCTAAAGAGTCGTAGCGTTTTTCTCGTCGCCTGGACAAAAGAGACTGCACTGGGAGTATTGCGTGCAGTTCTGGTCACCATTCAATGGAAAGAATTTAAGTTGGAGACGTTTCAGAAAAGACCACAGAGTAGATAGACTATATTGTCTGGAGCAAAGGGAGCGGAGGGGTGACAATATGGAGGTTTATAAAACCGTGAGGGGCATAGAAAGACTGAAGGGTCACAGTCTTTTCCCCAGGATAGGGAACCCTGAAACTAAAGGCAGAGGTTCGAGGTGAGAGGAGAAAGGTTTTAAAAGGGACTTGAGGGGTATGTTTTTCACCTGAAATGAGCTGTTAAAGGAGGTTGTAAAGCCAGGCACAAATACAATAGACAATAGACAATAGGTGCAGTAGGCCATTTGGCCCTTCGAGCCAGCACCACCATTCAATGTGATCATGGCTGATCATTCTCAATCAGTACCCCGTTCCTGCCTTCTCCCCATACCCCCTGACTCTGCTATCCTTAAGAGCTCTATTTAGCTCTCTCTTGAATGCATTCAGAGAATTGGCCTCCACTGCCTTCTGAGGCAGAGAATTCCACAGATTCACAACTCTCTGACTGAAAATGTTTTTCCTCATCTCCGTTCTAAATGGCCTACCCCTTATTCTTAAACTGTGGCCCCTGGTTCTGGACCCCCCCCCCCCAACATTGGGAACATGTTTCCTGCCTCTAACGTGTCCAACCCCTTAATAATCTTATATGTTTGAAATAATCTTACATTGTTGAAAAGGGATTTGGACAGGTACATGGATAGGAAAGGAAAAGGGTTAAATACTGGCAAATGGGGCCAGCTCAGCGAGACACATGGTTGGCATGGAGGGGTTGGACATAAGCCGGGCATTTTATTTCCATGCTGTATATTCTATCACTCAGTGGAAAGATATTTTAACAACACGATAGAACTTTATTTATCCCATGAGGGAATTTGAAAAGAATAAGATTTCAAATATGGAAGAAAAGAAAATATTTTTTTTTGCAGAAGGAGGATTAGACAAGTTAATGCAGGATAGAACCAGAACGTTCCATCGAGGCGCTCACGTCTCCCCGCATCTGATTTAATTTTCCCTGGGGACTCACAACCATTAGATGAAGGAAATGCGATTATAATCATTACTTAGATTTCCAAATAGTTTTGATGAAGTGTTTTATGAGGGACGATGTATAAAATAAGCTCCAGTGGTGTGAAAGATAACGGGCTTCAGGGATCGTAAACAAAAGCTGAATGTAAATGGTTTCCTAATAAGACTGAGGTGCTTCAGGGTTGAGAGAAATTCCTCTCTAATTTGGCAAATTTATTAAAGGTTGCACCTGCCTCTGGACAGAATTTACACGGGCATCTTTTATTGCAACCGAACTAGTGTCAAGTTTATTATTGCCATAACACAGAAGACTTTAATGCATGCAGGCATAACAATTCAGACGTAGGGTACTGTTTTCTTCATTTATTTATTATGAACGGAGGAGGCCATTTGACCTATCAGGTCCATGTCAGCCCCCAGCAGAGCTATCCCATTAATCCCATTCTTTTTCATTCCCTGTGGCCCTGAGACTTACATTCTCTCCTCCTTAACTCTCCTTCCATCCGCCTACATTTAAGGGGCAATTAATTTCCAGCGGCCTGCCAACACATCAGCACGTGCTCGGGACATGGAACGGAAGTGGACAGAATCCTAGGTAGTCACGAGGAGAAGATGAACTCTCGGTACAGGCACAAAAAGCTGGAGTAACTCAGCGGGGACAGGCAGCATCGCTGGAGAGAAGGAATGGGTGATGCTACAAGTCGAGACCCTTCTTCATGAAGAACGTTACCCATTCCTTAGTGTCATCATCACGTTTGGAGGATAGTGATCTAACTCGAAAAGCTAAAGCAAAGAGCAACGATGACTGTATGTCAATGGTAATCAATTCTTATGGGAAGTGCTTTGGATGTCCTAAGTTGTGTTATAAAGTCTTTGATGCGATAAAGATGCCAGTTACCTTTAATTTCTATTAATAGATAGGTCACTGTCAGTAATCAATTGGCAATGTGGGCAATAACTGCTAAGCCCAGACAGTGTTGTTTAGTTGAAAGCTACTGCCGAATTACTGCCTTCAGTACAGAATGCTGCCAACAGCTTTAGTGGTAGTTTTTAGCTTTCGAGATACAGCGTGGAAACAGGCCCTTCGGCCCAGCAAGTCTATGCCGACCAGTGATAGCCAGGCTGATACATCGTATCCAGACCCTTGCATGTTGTTTGGAGTTACTGCTTTCAATAAAGGATGTTCTGTTTGTAGCTCCATCTCACTCGACTACTTGTGTAAACACCCAAAACAGAAGTAAGCCACAGGCACTACAATTGGAAAGTGGAAGATGTTATGGCAATTAAAAGATAATGAAATGTAGATATAAAGAAAAATTGTTGGCATTGATTTTCCTATTGAATGGAACTTCCCAATTTTCTTCATGGATTTTATATCCAAAGAAAAAATATACGTTCAGAAAAAGATTCCATTATCTCAGGATCTACGAACTATGGGAAAATGTCATACACTCTTTGTTGCAACTGAAAATGTCACCCCACATATTTGGAATGAATTTAACACAGTGATGAATGATTACAGGCAGTGAACTTAAAGGACCCATTTAACAAATGATAGATTTTGCACGTCATAAATCTGGAATGAAGTAATCACAAGTGTAATTTCCTCAATGGAAAACTACATACACTGACTCATTTGGAAGGTTTCTGACACTTTAATAATAATAATAATAATAATAATAATGCATTACATTTATATAGCGCTTTTCAAACACTCAAAGATGCTTTACAGGGATTTCTAGAACATAGAGAAGTGAATAAATAGATAAATAAGTAAACGAACAGAGAAAGGAGACAGAAGGTGAGGTGATCTTCAGTGGTTGAAGGCAGTGCTGAAGAGGTGAGACTTCAGTGATGTTTTGAATGTGGTGAGTGAGGAGGAGTCTCTGACGGTTTGGGGTAGTGAGTTCCATAGGGTGGGAGCAGCGATGGAGAAAGCCCTGTCCCCCCAGGATCTGAGTTTGGTCCGGATGGGGGCGGACAGGAGATTGGCAGCAGCAGAGCGGAGGGTGCAGGTGGGAGTGTGCCTGTGGAGGAGGTCAGTCAGGTAGGATGGGGCCAGGTTATGGAGGGCTTTGTAGGTCATGAGGAGTATTTTGTATTGGATTCTCTGGGGGATGGGGAGCCAGTGGAGTTTGTAAAGGACGGGGGTGATATGGTCACGGATCGGGGAGTGGGTGAGTAGACGGGCAGCGGAGTTTTGAATGTATTGAAGTATACTGATGATTTTTGAGGGTGCGCCATAGAGGAGGCTGTTGCAGTAGTCCAGACGGGAGGTGATGAAGGCGTGGATGAGGATTTCTGCAGCTGTGAAGGAGATGGATGGATGGAGACGGGCAATGTTTTTGAGGTGGAAGAAGGCTGTCTTTGTGATGTGTTTGATGTGTTTGTCGAAGGAGAGGGTTTGATCAAAGTTGATTCCAAGATTCCGGATGTGAGGGGAGGTGGATACTGCGAGACCATCAATATTGAGGATGAATTTTTGGGTGGATTTGGTGAGCGTTTTTGGACCAATGATGATGATTTCAGATTTGTTGCAGTTGAGTTTGAGGAAATTTGATTGAAGCCAAGATTTTATTTCAGAGATGCAGTTTGTCACACTGTAGAGTGTGTGGTGGTGGAGATTGACTTGGTGGAGATGAGGAGCTGGATATCATCGGCGAAGCAGTAGATGTAAATTGGTTGCCAATGGATCACGTTCTACAGATTTAGCTTTAGTTTCAGTTTTAGAGATACAGCGTGGAAACAGTCCGCTGATCCCATCCAATCCATGCTGACTCGCTATCGTCCGTACACTGGTTCCATCCTACACACTAGGGACAAATTGCAGAACCCAATTAACCTACATATCTACACATCACTGGAATGTGGGAGGAGATCGAAGAAAACCCACGCGGTCACAGGGAAAGCATACAAACTCCGTACAGACAGCACCCGTAGTCAGGGTGGAACCCAGGTCTCTGGCACAGTGCCACCCTAATCAACTCTGCCGAAGTACCACTGTGGTGTCATACATCTAATTCATTTCACCTTCTGCAACAGGGCAGTCTTGTTATGAGGACTATCACTTACTCACGTGGGTATTCTTCAATTTTAAATCTTGACAGTGGGTAACAACTGTCAATGTGCCCCAGCCTGACCCATGCCAACATGGAATGCACTCATGTTAGCTTTAGGGGAAGATCATAAAGCAGTTATCAAGAACACAGGGCCTATCTGCTACTGTTGTCCACCTGAGAGTGTTCCTAGTTTAAATATATCTCCTAGGGAGGGCGGGGGGTGGATGGAGGGGGGGAGGGAAGGAGGGAGGGAGGGAGGGAGGGAGGGAGGGAGGGAGGGAGGGAGGGAGGGAGGGAGGGAGGGAGGGAGGGAGGGAGGGAGGGAGGGAGGGAGGGAGGGAGGGAGGGAGGGAGGGAGGGAGGGAGGGAGGGAGGGAGGGAGGGAGGGAGGGAGGGAGGGAGGGAGGGAGGGAGGGAGGGAGGGAGGGAGGGAGGGAGGGAGGGAGGGAGGGAGGGAGGGAGGGAGGGAGGGAGGGAGGGGAGGGAGGATAAGAGGGGTTGAGGGGGATGGAGTGGGGGGTAAGGGAAGGGTGGGAGGGGGAGGGGGTGGGGGAGAGAGGGGGAGGGGAGGAGGGGAGGGAGTGGGAGGGAGGGGGGGGAGGAGGAGGGAGAGAGGGAGGGGGAGGAGGGGGTAGGGGGGAGGGAGGGAGGGGGGAGGAGAGGGGGGAGGGGGGGAGGAGATGGTGCTGCACCAATGCAGGAGAGGTTTGCGCCCAACGGGTCCACTTGGTCTAGTATATATATAAAACAAAGGCTTGTGCTTTGCCTTTCATTCGACCAGCCCATCTCAGAGTGTTCCATAACAATTGAAGTAGTTTTCAGGTTACGTGACTCTTATTATGCAGGACCTGTGGTCAATTTATGCAGAAGGAAGACCTGTTTGCAAACAATCAAATAAACAAACAAACAAATAGACTGTACATTTTTCATTGGATGTATGTCAGGCAACAGGGGAAAGTTCCTGCCTCAATAGTGCTGCAGGAACCTATCACATCCTTCTGAGAAGGTAGGGTTAGGGTTAATGGTAATGCCTTTACTGAAATTGGAAGTCCTGATCGTTGAACAATGCATCAAACTGTCAGCCCATCATTATTTAACAAACAGTTACGTTCCCTGGAATTTAACCCACACAAAGCTTATATCCAAGACACAGATAGTTTCCACTCCAACCATTACTCTTATCATCATGCAACCTCATCTGCTGTAGTTGTGAGCTGTTGCCACTCGACTGCCTTAAATTAGCAATTTATTTCTGCTACGAAAATAACGATCTGTAATTAAATAATAATTACTTGTTGTGAAATACTAACATTGTTCATACAATGTAGGGCTTTGTTCTGTATAAACTAAGTATAACAAGTCTTTGATCTCAATGACTTTACTTTAAAAGTACAGGTGCCTTACGATGCTTCGACTTGCGATATTTCGACTTTGCGTTGGTGCGAACGGCAGCGACCCATGGCGAGTCGCAGCTCGCCACCGGCCACGTGACCACGTGCATTCAATGCATTTCGACTAACAATATTTTCGGTTTGCAATGGGTTTCTCGGAACGGAACCCCATCGTAAGTCCAGGAGCACCTGCACTTGTTATGGAACATTCTGAGATGGTCTGACACAACTGCTCATTAGCACTACCTTAGAGCCAAAAGGATCATTGGAACTGCAATGATCACGTCTTTAGTCAATATTTCCTACAACATAGAGTCATAGTCATAGAGCGATACAGTGTGGAAACAGGACCTTCGGCCCAACTTGCCCACACCGACCAATATGTCCCAGCAACACTAGTCCCACCTGCCTGCGTTTGGTCCATATCCCTCAAAACCTGTCCTATCCATGTACCTGTCTAACTGTTTCTTAACGTTGGGAAAGTCCCAGCCTCAACTACCTCTTCTGGCAGTTTGTTCCATACACCCACCACCCTTTATGTGAAAAATTTACCCCTCAGAGTCCTATTAAATCTTCTCCCCTTCACCTTGAACCTATGTCCTCTGGTCCTAGATTCCCCTACTCTGAGTAAAAGACTCTGTGCATCTACCCGATCTATTCCTCTCATGATTTTGTACACCTCTATAAAATCATCCCTCATCCTCCTACATTCCAAGGAATCCTGCCTACTCAACCTCTCCTGAAAACTCACACCCTCTAGTCCTGGTAATATCCTCGTAAAGGAAGTTCTCTGCAAGAAGTTCTCGCTGTGAAAGGTAACTCGTGCATATGATGCGAGATGTAAAAAAAATGTAAATGTAAAAAACCTTTATTGTCACTACACAAAGTACAGCGAAATTAAAGCAGTCCAGATGATGCAATCACACATAGCAGACAGTACAAAGGACAAACCTTTATCCATAACAAGCTAAACCTAATCTACTGAATTAAACAAACTGACCTCTAATACAACATAGACAAAACAATTACAATGCGGTCAAGGTAGTGTACAGTGCAATCAAGACAGCAAGTCATTGCACAGTAATGAGAGCTAACATATTGCAAATGCATCGGTAGTGCCGTTTAAAAAATTTTTTTTTAATTTGTTCCATTGCCAGTGCCTCTGCCAATTGAACACTGTTCACTGTTGTTTCTTGATTCTTGACTCATTCCTAGAGACATGAGGAAAAGCCATAAGTGCTCAATACTTTTTCAAGCTCAGTCAGGAAAATAATTCCTTCCTTATCTACGAGCTGCAAATGGAAACAATCAGTGAACAGAGAAGGAAAAGTAATTAGCACAGCATGGACAGAGATAAGACATTGGCCTGACGAGTCTTCAACATTTTTTTGCACAAAATAAGAACAAAGCACGATAAATAAAGAGCAGCCTTTATACTATAAACGTGAGTTGAGTAAGAACATCTGTTCTTTTTAAGCTTCATTGACTGATGTATTGAGATAAGGTTGCCTATAAGATTACCTATAGTAAGAGTTATTTATAGACAATAGACAATAGGTGCAGGAGTAGGCCATTCGGCCCTTCGAGCCAGCACCACCATTCAATGTGATCATGGCTGATCATTCTCAATCAGTACCCCGTTCCTGCCTGCTCCCCATACCCCCTGACTCCGCTATCCTTAAGAGCTCTATTTAGTTCTCTCTTGAATGCATTCAGAGAATTGGCCTCCACTGCCTTCTGAGGCAGAGAATTCCACAGACTTACAACTCCGTGACTGAAAAAGTTTTTCCTCATCTCAGTTCTAAATGGCCTACCCCTTATTCTTAAACTGTGGCCCCTTGTTCTGGACTCCCCCAACATTGGGAACATGTTTCCTGCCTCTAACGTGTCCAACCCCTTCATAATCTTATATGTTTCGATAAGATCTCCTCTTATCCTTCTAAATTCCAGTGTATACAAGCCTAGTCGATCCAGTCTTTCAACATACGACAGTCCCGCCATTCCGGGAATTAACCTAGTAAATCTACGCTGCACGCCCATTTCTATTGAATATAAGGCGAACAAATTTCGGTGGGAGCATCAAAAAAACATTTTGAACTTTATTTTCATAAAGGTACCTGATACTTGTTTCAAACTGGATAGGCTGCAGTTGGAGTATTGCATGTAGTTCAGGTAACTCCATTACAGAAAGGATGTGGAGGCATAGAGAGAGTGTGGAAGTCGTAGAGTCATAGAATGATACAGTGTGGAAACAGGCCCTTCAGCCCAACTTGCTCTCAACGGCCAACAATGTCCCAGCTACCCGAGTCCCACTTGCCTGCATATGGCCCATACCCCTCCAAACCTGTCCTATCCACGTACCTGTCCAACTGTTTCTTAAACAATGGGATAGTCCCAGCCTCAACTACCTCCTCTGGCAGCTTGTTCCATACACCCACCACCCTGTGTGTGAAAAAGATGCCCCTCAGATTCCTATTAAATCTTTTACCCTTCATCTTAAACCTATGTTCTCTGGTCCTCGATTCACCTGCTCTGGGCGAGAGACTCTGTCCATCCACCTGTGCTTTATGTTCTATATGGGGGCTGATCCATAACATGCTTTCTTGCACTTTCTCAGTGTGCACTTAGGGCCACAGACAAGCACCAAGATCCTGCTCATAGTAATTGCCTCACCCAAACAAGGCGATATGCAATGGGAAAGTGAATATAAATGTGGTGCGATGCACGAGCTTTCTTGTTATCTCCTTCACTTGACTCATCTTTTACATTACGTATTCCTGGAGAGTGTGAAAGTGACTAATGCACCCTACAGTTTTGTCAACATGCATGGGGAGTTGGACCTGGAGTCTGTTGAGGTCATTATCCAATTCCAGCTGTGAATTGCTGCCAGTGGATTTGTAGATGAGGTACTGATTGGCACCTTCACCTCCCTGCAGATGGTTTTGTGTGTCCTTCTGATTTTCTGCCTCAGTCATTTTTTCTGTCAATATTAATCGGTGAAGATGGATTTTTGCACCAATCCTATTCCCCAGTACCATTCCCTCCGTTCTCTCCGTAACCTCCAGGTTGCTGGAGATGTGGGGCACCAACACCACGTGTGACTCTATTACTCTCAACAGACCTCCTGGATCAGGGATTGAGGAGAGGCTAGAAACAAGGAACTGCAGATGCTGGATAATAAAAAAAGAAACAAAGTGCTGGATTAATTCAGCGGATCATGTAGCACCTATGGATCTTCCAATCACGAGCCTTTAATTTTAGTTTTAGTTTTAATTCTAGAGATACAGCGCGGAAACAGGCCCATCGGCCCACCGGGTCTGCGCCGACCAGCGATCCCCGCACATTAACACCATCCTACCCCACTAGGGACAATTTTTACATTTACCAAGCCAATTAACCTACAAACCAGGACGTCTTTGGAGTGTGGGAGGAAACCGAAGATCTCGGAGATAACCAACGCAGGTCACGGGGAGAATGTCACAGGATCGAACCCGGATCTCCGGCGCTGCATTCGCTGTAAAGCAGCAACGCTACCATTGCGCCACTGTGCTGCCCTAAAGACTGATTCTGGTGAGGGGGTGGGGGGAAGCTGGAATTAAGAAGGGGCTGGACAAAGCATGGCAATTTGAGATGCTGTTCCTCCAGTTTGCATGTGGCCTCACTCTGGCAATTGAGGAAACCTGGGTCAGAAGGGTAAGTATGTGCATAAAATGCTGGAGTAGCTCGGCGGGACAGGCAGCATCTCTGGCAATCAATCAATCAATCAATCAATCAATCAATCAATCAATCAATCAATCAATCAATCAATCAATCAATCAATCAATCAATCAATCAATCAATCAATCAATCAATCAATCAATCAATCAATCAATCAATCAATCAATCAATCAATCAATCAATCAATCAATCAATCAATCAATCAATCAATCAATCAATCAATCAATCAATCAATCAATCAATCAATCAATCAATCAATCAATCAATCAATCAATCAATCAATCAATCAATCAATCAATCAATCAATCAATCAATCAATCAATCAATCAATCAATCAATCAATCAATCAATCAATCAATCAATCAATCAATCAATCAATCAATCAATCAATCAATCAATCAATCAATCAATCAATCAATCAATCAATCAATCAATCAATCAATCAATCAATCAATCAATCAATCAATCAATCAATCAATCAATCAATCAATCAATCAATCAATCAATCAATCAATCAATCAATCAATCAATCAATCAATCAATCAATCAATCAATCAATCAATCAATCAATCAATCAATCAATCAATCAATCAATCAATCAATCAACCGATCGATCAACCGATCGATCAATCAATCAACTGATCGATCAATCAATCAATCAATTTAATCAATTGATCAATCAATTAATCAATCAATCAATTAATTAATCAATTTATCAAATCAAATCAAATCAAATTCATACAGCAGACATCCATTTAAGCCAAGACATTAACTCAAACAACTCAAATGTTTATGGCACTTTTGAGGCAGCTGGGTTACTTTCACAGATGTTGCCAAATATCCTCCAGCATAACCCACATGACTTGAGTCTGGACAGTCATCCTTGCTTACTTCCAATTCATCAGTTTCTGCAAAACATCGGAATTCCATAAAGGAGTTTTCAATAAAATGTGAATAAAATTCCGTTGTCTGCCACTGCTCCATCCTTGTCTGCAGATTTAATGCCCAGCCAGATAGCTGCAAACCAAAGGTTCTATGGGTGTTGAAGCTGAAGGTAGATATTAGAGTTTATCATTTGAATCATTCATAGGAATGAATCTTTCAGAGTCATGAAGTACTCTGAATCAACAAAATGAATTGCCAAGATATTCAACATTATTCTCAGACGCAGTAATGTCTGAAAGGGAGAAGATATAGATCAAATGAGAATCTGGAGTACAACCTATTTTCTATCAACAAAGTACTTTAATTCAAAATTTTATAAAGTGTCTTTCGAACGCAAAGCACACCATAATTTACATACTATTTGATGTGTTGTGACATTGAACACAGGGAGTCAAGATTACAAAGATTTAAAGGAGGTTTATGATGTTAGTATTTTATAGGTGCGCATTGGTAAAAATGGAGAGAGTCCTTTTGAGTTCTTGGTGCAGGGACATCAATGTGAAATGATCCCAAACCCATCAAGTGAGTCATCATGAGAGGAATAGATCGGGCAGATCCACTCTTGCCCAGAGTAGGGGAATCGAGGATCAGAGAACACGGGTTTAAGGTGAAGAGGAAATAATTTAACAGGAATCTGAAGGGTAGCTTTTTCACACAAAGGGTGAATGGAACAAGCTGCCAGAGGAGGTAGTTGAGGCAGGGACTATCCCAACATTTAAGAAACAGGTAGACAGGTACATGGATAGGACAGGTTTGTAGGGATATGGACCAATCGCGGGCTGGTGGGCTGTGTAGCTGGGGATATGTTGGCTGGTGTGGGCAAGTTGGGCCGAATAGTCTGTTTCCACACTGTATCACTCTATGACTATGACTCTATGTTCATTAAAGGCAGAATACAAACTTCATGGCAATTACTTTTTTAGACAATTCAGTTGTTAATCTAGTCTGTACCATTGAAAGTGGAGTGGCATGGTGGGTGGAAGAATTGGCAGCATGTGAATTTACCCTGGCAAATTGTGAAAAATGGAACTAGATGGAGGAAATGAGCTCCGAGTTAAGCAGACATTATACCAGTCACCTTTATTAAGAACGTGGAAAGAAAAAAAGGACTCCTTGATCTGGAGAGACCCAGGAGACCCCACACTTGCGAAGACATTTTTTTCAGGGAGCAAGTAGTTATGGAAGTCTTTTAGGACCGAGATGAGAAAGTTTTTTTTCACACAGAGAGTGGTGAATCTGTGGAATTCTCTGCCACAGAAGGTAGTTGAGGCCAGTTCATTGGCTATATTTAAGAGGGAGTTAGATGTGGCCCTTGTGGCTAAAGGGATCAGGGGGTATGGAGAGAAGGCAGGTACGGGATACAGAGTTGGATGATCAGCCATGATCATATTGAATGGCGGTGCAGGCTCGAAGGGCCGAGTGGCCTACTCCTGCACCTATTTTCTATGTTTCTATGTTTCTATGGATGTCATTGGTGGGATTGAAGGCTCAAAGCCCCAGGTGCACTTCTGCAAGAAGTTCAATGACAAAACATACGAGACCAAGATCAGTGAATATTTATTTCACAAAATGCTGGAGTAACTCAGCAGGTCAGGCAGCATCTCAGGAGAGAAGGAATGGGTGACTTTTCGGGTCGAGACCGTTCTTCAGCCTGACCTGCTGAGTTACTCCAGCATTTTGTGAAATAAATACCTTCGATTTGTACCAGCATCTGCAGTTATTTTCTTACACAAGATCAGTGAATACACCATTAAGGAGTATATCCAACTAGCTGCATGACCAGCCTCTGATGCTGTACAATTTACCTTTCAGTCCCATTTTCCATCTGTCGTCAATTGGCACATGGCATGATCATCAATGACATTTTTTGGATCACTTGCAGGACATGGTGGTGTAAAATCAGAGACATCAGGAGCGAACCTGAAGTCTGACGGTTTCTACTCAACCCGTGGATTGGATAAAGCTGATCATGATAAGATGGGCCATTCCTGCATCTCATAAGGCCATAAGGTCATAAGTGATAGGAGCAGAAGTAGGCCATTCGGCCCATCGAGTCTACTCGGCCATTCAATCATGGCTGATCTATCTCCCTCCTAACCCCATTCTCCTGCCTTCTCCCCATAACCTCAGACAATGATCCAGCGGCTAATGAAATCCATTGCAGGAGAAGGTGTCCCATATCTTACACACAGTCCCACTTCACCTTCCATTCACCCCGTTATTTTCTTTGATTTATAAGCCACAGGTAGTGCAGGAGGAACCTTTAGCTTCACTCCTTTGCTCCCTTCCCCACATCATAACGCTGTTGTTGAGGCTTTTTCATGGGCATTGATGATTAAGGTGCATGTCCACTTGCTTACTGTGGCAATCCCTGGCTTAGATACTGGCTAACAAATACTCACGCACTGAACAGGAACTGAGTCCATGGCTTGAAATCAAGGTGGGGGAAAGATGGTGCAAGGACCAGTCCAGAGGATGGTGAAATCAATCTTATGCCTCAGGTAATGACTTCTATGGGTCTGACTGCAGACAATGTTTGAAGCATATGCATAATGATAAACTTGGATGACAGAGGTCTCTCAGAAAAGTTCATTGACTGCATGGATATGTTTTGAATTAATTGTGCAAATGGTTCTGAACAGAGTCTGTATTTCCATCTTTTGCATTAAAGCAGTGGAGGCTAATTCCCTACTTACAGTCGTGGACTGTACCCTGGTAAAGCATCTGGTGGGAAATGTTGCACTTGAAACACAGGCTGACTTTGCAGCTATGCAAATTTAGACTGCTGCCATAAAGCAGTTACTGCATAAAGAGCCCACGGGCCTTTTCAATATTTATAATCCCATCCTTCCAGCATTTTGTTGATACTCATTATTATCTCATTGACAAATGGGTTAGGTTGGCACTGCCCTTGATAGAAGATGCTGTTTTGCAGCTTCAAACTCTTCCTCCAAGTCCATCTGCAATTGGTCCACTGACATCTAGCAGCCTGCCATGGCTGGTGGAACATCGAACAGTACAGCACAAGAACAGGCCTTTTGGGCCACAATGACCATGCCAAATTTTATGCCAAGATTATCTCTTATCTATCTATGCACACAGGCTATTGTTGCAGCCTTCATAGTAGCACTGTATAAGAGTTCCAAGATGGGCAAAGACACACAGGTGACCATTTGTTGCTGTCTGCGGTGCAGCATGGCTGTATTTATAACATCTGGTTGAAGCAGGTATTTTAAGGTGATTTTCATTTTTGTAATACAACAGACACCATGGGGGCCATGGACCCTGGGAAGGAAAGGTATTAGGGAATTGATTCAGTTTGTAGGCATTGCAATAGGTTCTCCACAGAGAGCTCATTCAGAAAATTGCTGTCTAGGTTTCTTTCTCTCCTCCGCCTTTCCCACCTCCATCTCATCTTGTTCTCCTTTGCAAGGATTCTTGCTGAATGCTCCCATTCTGTTGAGTGTAGCGGCAGTCCTGCAGAAGAACCAAAGCAACAGAAGCATAGCTTCAGCATGCCACTTACATGCCTGGTCACGTTTTATGGGACAGCATGAGGCTCATTGAAGGCACACTGTTATTTGGGTTCTAGGCCACAAGAGGCATCAGCCCTGTGGTCAAGCTGATTACTCCTGTCACGTTTCCTTAGGTTCCTCAGATTCACGCTGGCAGTGTGGACCTCTGCAGAATGACGATTTCATGACGAGGACACAATACAATGACCCAATTGATTGGCCACCCATGGATTCTCACCGGAGGGTTTTGAAGGAGTGAGATCTTTAAATAATTCCTGTTTAGACAAAAGCCATCTATCACCCAAATGTAATTGTACCTTGAGCCATGAGAAACGATGCAATGATACCAAAGCTTTGTGCTTAGCTTGGCGGGCAATGAAATGCGAGGGTCTTGATTGAGCCTCAGTGACCTGCATTAAACAACAATAGAAACCAATGTGATGGGAATTTTCCGAAATATATCCAGAACCAGGACTCTATTCCTTGGAGCGCAGGGGGATGGGGGGTGATCTTATAGAGGTGTATAAAATCAGGAGAGGAATAGATCAGGTAGATGCACAGACTTTCTTGAAGGGGAATTGAGAACCTGAGGACATATGGTGGCAAATTGCAGAGAAAATGTGCTAATTTCAGCTCTACATATTGGTTCCTTCTAACATTCAAGTAGGAAAACTCCTTATGAATGCTGGATAGATCATGACCTCCCACGTACAAACCCATGCTGACTATTCCTAATTAGCCCTTGTCCGTCTAAATGGCTGTAAATCCTATCCCTCAGAATACCCTCCAGTAACTTTCCAACTACAGATGTGTAGCTCACTGGCCTCTGGTTCCCAGCATTTTCCCTGCAGCCTTTCTTGAATAGAGGCACAGACAGGTTTTGTCCTGCTTTGCTCCAACTTCCCAGTGGCTCCCCCTGCTCTACATGCCCTCTGTTTAATTTCCCATCCAAGGCCACCAGAGGGTGAGAGTTAGAACTTTGAGCTTCAAAAAGGTAGTTGTGATCTTAAATGAACAATGGACAATAGACACTAGGTGCAGGAGGAGGCCATTCGGCCCTCCGAGCCAGCACCTCCATTCAATGTGATCATGGCTGATCATTCTCAATCAGTACCCCGTTCCTGCCTTCTCCCCATACCCCCTGACTCCGCTATCCTTAAGAGCTTTATCTAGCTCTCTCTTGAATGCATTCAGAGAATTGCCCCCCACTGCCTTCTGAGGCAGAGAATTCCACAGATTCACAACTCTCTGACTGAAAAAGTTTTCCTCATTTCCGTTCTAAATGGCCTACCCCCTATTCTTAAACTGTGGCCCCTCGTTCTGGACCCCCCCCCCCCCAACATTGGGAACATGTTTCCTGCCTCTAATGTGTCCAACCCCTTAATAATCTTATACGTTTCGATAAGATCCCCTCTCATCCTTCTAAATTCCAGTGTATACAAGCCTAGTCGCACCAGTCTTTCAACATATGACAGTCCCGCCATTCCGGGAATTAACCTAGTAAACCTACGCTGCACGCCAAACAATAGCAACGTTGTACACTGATTATTATTATTAAGATCAGCCTATTCTTTGTTTTACATTCTCGTGTGTATTTGCTGGGGAACCATTAATAGTTCACTCTGACCAATAAATCATGCATATGCGTGTGCGTGGCAGATGGCTCTTTAAATGACATTGCTCCCTATTTGGATGCTTCTAATCCTAATTTAACATTTTTGGCATAAACAACTGAGGAATAATTGGACTAATGAATCCAGATATAATTGAATGTCATCATTAATACCATTCATACTGAACCCAAATTGATGGTAAATAGTGAGTTTGTAATCCATCTGATGGAGAATCCCAGTCATGGCTATATGGTCTCCCATCACAAAGATTTGTGCAGCATGGAAACAGGCCATTTGGCCCAATTCATCCATCCCAAACAAAATACCCATCTCAACTAGTCCCATTTGTCCATGTTTCTCCCATGTCCCAACCAAAACGCTCCATCTAAACTCGTCTAATTTGCCCATGTTTATCCCATATCCCAACCAAAATGCCCCATCTCAAATAGTTCCATTTGTCCATATTTGTTCCATATCCCTCTAAACCTTTCCTATCCATGTACTTTCCAAATGTCTTTAAAATGTTGCTATTACCACAATATTAAGAAGCATTCAAAAAACTAGTTAAACAGATTGACAACTATTCAATCCATTAAAAAAGACAACAATGAACAGAATAGTTCAAAAGGCACGAAGAACTAAAATATTCTCAATTATTTAAATTAAATTAAAGAAGAAAATTAAAACAAATATATTTATCCACACATCTTGTTCTATTGCTGACAGAATTATTGGCAATCACATCGAGAAACATCAGCAGTCGCTAAAAAAACACAACGTTTCCCTTTAAAATCTAGGACGTTGCATTTTTCTTTTCATGTGGTGTTTATAGGCAAGCACCCAACAAAATCAACACAGTTTATGAATAAGTTCCATTTGACATTGTTATTAAAAAAGTAGAAGTCTACTTTTGAAGTGGATCATTGGACTCAGGTGGCGTGCTTGAACTTACACAGCGGAGGTGATTCTGATGTGTAGTGTCTCATAGTATAAGAAAGTAACTGCAGATGCTGGTACAAATCGAAGGTATTTATTCACAAAAAGCTGGAGTAACTCAGCAGGTCAGGCAGCATCTCAGGAGAGAAGGAATGGGTGACGTTTCGGGTCGAGACCCTTCTTCAGACGTAGTGTCTCAGCTCCCTTTACACATGCAGAAACAACATTGGGACCAGGGACAATGTTAATCTAACATCACCGTGGGCAAATTCTTGAGATCTGCACTTCAAAACATAATCAGTAAACCTCTGACAATGCATGGGTTTAAACAGAACAGCCAATATGGATTTATCATGGGCAAGTTACAGTTTGACAAATTATCTTTTTGCATTCAAGAAGTGACTGCCTGGAATGAGAAAGGAAATGCTGCAGTAATGAATTTGGAAAATGGCAAAAAGGATGATGAAAGCACTTCACAAAGATATCGACAGTTTAATAGAACGAGCAGAAAGGCAATGAGCAATTTAATGTGGATGTGTGAGATCGTACTTTTTGGGAGATAAGAAACTAATGGAGGCATAAACTAAATGAAAGATGCTACATAATATTTATGAACAGGACTCAAATCCATAACTCTCTGAATTTCTGAACGAAGATCAATAAAATCATGAAAAGGACCAGTCGCATATATGACATGCTAACGTTGAGATGGGATGATGTTTATATAAAACATTGATTAAAACAGAAAACTGTTCCATGTGTCATTATCAAAAGAACTTTGAGGTCCTGAGATGATATTAGTGATGGACCTGACCAATTGCTGTGTTAGAAGGGACTACAGGTGCTGGTTTAAACCGGAGATGGACACAAAAAGCTGGAGTAACTCAGCAGCACAGGCAGGAAGATACAGTCTGAAGAAGGGTCTCGACCCGAAACATCACCCATTCTTTCTCTCCAAATATGCTGAGTTACTCCAGCTTTTTGTGTTTATCGATTGCTGTGTTGTTTGGAGCTGTCTGGCTCATTCCCCTTCCTCAGGTTGCTAAGGAGTCTTCATTTAATTTGGACTGTTTTACCACAATTAGACTGAGGCAGGGATTGAGAATCCCATTAAGATAGCCATTAAGACTTCAATCAGCCCTTGCTTTCCCTCCATCTCCTCCCCCTTCCCAGTTCTCCCACCAGTCTTACTGTCTCCGACTACATTCTATCTCTGCTCCACCCACTCCCCTGACATCAGTCTGAAGAAGGGTCTCGACCCGAAACATCACCCATTCCTTCTCTCCAGAGATGCTGCCTGTCCCGCTGAGTTACTCCAGCATTTTGTTTCTATCTCCCATTCAGATATTGTTGTGCTGGGCACTACACAATACTGGACGGCTTTTATTCACAAATGCTGGAGTAACTCAGCAGGTCAGGCAGCATCTCAGGAGAGAAGGAATGGGTGACGTTTAGGGTCGAGACCCTTCTTCAGACTGATGTCAGGGGAGCGGGACAAAGGAAGGATATATATATAACAATATAAACATATATAACAACTACAGCATGGAAACAGGCCTGTCCGGCCCTACCAGTCCACGCCGACCATTCTCCCTGACCTAGTCTCATCTACCTGCACTCAGACCATAACCCTCCAATCCCCTCCTATCCATATACCTATCCAATTTACTCTTAAATAATAAAATCGAGCCAGCCTCCACCACTTCCACCGGAAGCCCATTCCATACAGCCACAACCCTCTGAGTAAAGAAGTTCCCCCTCATGTTACCCCTAAACCTTTGTCCCTCAATTCTGAAGCTATGTCCCCTTGTTGGAATCTTCCCCACTCTCAAAGGGAAAAGCCTACCCACGTCAACTCTGTCCGTCCCTCTCAAAATTTTAAAAACCTCTATCAAGTCCCCCCTCAATCTTCTACGCTCCAAAGAATAAAGACCCAACCTGTTCAACCTCTCTCTGTAGCCTAAGTGCTGAAACCCAGGCAACATTCTAGTAAATCTCCTCTGTACCCTCTCCATTTTGTCGACATCCTTCCTATAATTTGGCGACCAGAACTGCACACCATACTCCAGATTCGGCCTCACCAATGCCCTGTACAATTTCAACATTACATCCCAACTTCTATACTCGATGCTCTGATTTATAAAGGCAAGCATACCAAACGCCTTCTTCACCACCCTATCCACATGAGATTCCACCTTCAGGGAACAATGCACAGTTATTCCCAGATCCCTCTGTTCCACTGCATTCCTCAATTCCCTACCATTTACCCTGTACGTCCTATTTTGATTTGTCCTACCAAAATGCAGCACCTCACACTTATCAGCATTAAACTCCATCTGCCATCTTTCAGCCCACCCTTCCAAAAGGCCCAAGTCTCTCTGTAGACTTTGAAAATCTACCTCACTATCAACTACTCCACCTATCTTAGTATCATCTGCATATTTACTAATCCAATTTGCCACACCATCATCCAGATCATTAATGTAAATGACAAACAACAGTGGACCCAACACAGATCCTTGGGGCACTCCACTAGACACTGGCCTCCAACCTGACATACAATTGTCAACCGTTACCCTCTGGTATCTCCCATTCAGCCATTGTTGAATCCATCTTGCAACCTCACTATTAATACCCAACGATTTAACCTTCTTAATCAACCTTCCATGTGGAACCTTGTCAAATGCCTTACTGAAGTCCATATAGACAACATCCACAGCCTTGCCCTTATCAATTTCCCTGGTAACCTCTTAAAAAAATTCAAGAAGATTAGTCAAACATGACCTTCCAGGCACAAATCCATGTTGACTGTTTCTAATCAGGCCTTGATTATCCAAATAATTATATATATTGTCCCTAAGTATCTTTTCCATTAATTTTCCCACCACAGACGTCAAACTAATAGGTCTATAAATGCTAGGTTTACTTTTAGAACCTTTTTTAAACAAAGGCACAACATGCGCAATGCGCCAATCTTCCGGCACCATCCCTGTTTCTAATGACTTTTGAAATATTTCCGTCATAGCCCCTGCTATTTCTGCACTAACTTCCCTCAATGTCCTAGGGAATATCCTATCAGGACCTGGAGACTTATCCACTTTTATATTCTTCAAAAGTGTCCGTACCTCCTCTTCTTTAATCCTCCTAATTTCCATCACTACTCTACTTGTTTCGCTTACCTCACATAATTCAATATCCTTCTCCTCGGTAAATACCGAAGAAAATAAATTGTTTAATATCTCCCCCATTTCTTCCGGCTCAGCACATAGCTGTCCACTCTGACTCTCTAATGGACCAATTTTATCCCTCACTATCCTTTTGCTATTGACATATCTGTCGAACCCCTTGGGGTTTACTTTTACATTACTTGCCAAAGCAGCCTCATATCTTTTTTTCGCTTTTCTAATTTCCTTTTTAAGATTCCTTTTACATTCTTTATATTCCTCAAGAACCTCATTTACTCCCTGCCGCTTATATTTATTGTATATCTCCCTCTTTTTCCGAACCAAGTGTCCAATTTCTCTGGAAAACCACGGCTCTTTCAAATTATTATTCTTTCCTTTCCACCGAACAGGGATATAAAGACTCTGTACTCTCAAAATTTCACCTTTAAATATCCTCCATTTCTCTATTATATCCTTTTCATAAAACAACAATTTCCATTTCACTCCTTTTAAATCCTTTCTCATCTCCTCAAAATTAGCCTTTCTCCAATCCAAAATCTCAACCCTTGGTCCAGATTTGACCTTCTCCATAATGATATTGAAACTAATGGCATTATGATCACTAGACCCAAAGTGCTCCTCAACACATACCTCCGTCACCTGACCCATCTCATTTCCTAACAGGAGGTCCAACACTGCCCCTTCTCTGGTAGGCACCTCTACGTATTGCTGCAAAAAACTATCCTGCACACATTTTACAAACTGGTGGAGACAGGAAGATAGAGGGAGAACTGGGAAGGGGAGGGGAGAGAGGGACAGAGGAACTATCTAAAGTTGGAGAAGTCAATGTTCATACTGCTGGGCTGCAAGCTGCCCAAGCGAAATATGAGGTGCTGTTCCTCCAATTTCCGGTGGGCCTCACTATGGCACTGGAGGAGGTCCATGACAGAAATGTCAGACTGGGAGTGGGAGGGGGAGTTGAAGTACTCAGCCGCTGGGAGATCAGGTTGGTTAAGGCGGACTGAGCGAAGGTGTTGGGATTAGTGTAGTTTAGGGAGTGAGCTCGGAGTCAGTGCTGACCATCAATCGCCAGTTCACACCAGTTCCATGTTATCTTATTTTCTTATCCGCTCCCTACACACCAGGGACAATTTTACAGAGGCCTATTAGCCTACAAACCCACACGGGTCTTTCGGATGTGGAACTGAAGCACCACGGGGTCACAGGTAGAACGTGTAAACTTCACTCAGACAGCACCAGAGGCGAGGATCGAACCTGTGTTTCTGGCGCTGTGAGGCAGCAGCTCTACCAGCAGAGCCACTGTGCGTGACTATCGGTCTGCTCCTGATGCTATCACCATGGTAACCAAGGCCTCAACCAGACAAAGCGGTAATTTAGACAAGAGTTCCATGGCAAGGAACTGTGAGGCACTTGATTTTCATGCCGATTTGGTGGAATCAAATCTGATTTAGATTTAGAGATACAGCGCGGAAACAGGCCCTTCGGCCCACCGGGTCCGCGCCGACCAGCGATCCACGCACATTAACACTATCCTACACACGCTAGGGACAATTTTTTACATTTGCCCAGCCAATTAACCTACATACCTGTACGTCTTTGGAGTGTGGGAGGAAACCAAAGATCTCGGAGAAAACCCACGCAGGTCACGGGGAGAACGTACAAACTCTGTACAGACAGCACCCGTAGTCGGGATCGAACCTGAGTCTCCGGCGCTGCATTCGCTGTAAGGCAGCAACTCTACCGCTGCGCCCATCTGCCTCGTTGTCTCGGATTTGAACACGAAGTGATTACTGAAATGGCTGAACATTGTTGAAATCGTTTTGTTTTATTTCGAATTGAGTAGGAAACTGCTGTGCTTTGTTCAATCAGAGAGGGTGTGTGTAGGTTGCACCAGTGAGGCAAATGGGCCTCTCTCCCCCTCCTTGAAGTGAAAGATCAATTGAGAAACACTTTCCTGAGAACGGACTACTGTGAGTTGACTATCTTGCTCCACTAAAATACAATTGAAAATTTACCCTTTGGTCTCACCTTTAACGACTGTGATGTTCAAATTCATGAAACTGCAGTTTAAAAAAAAAAGATATTTCAAGATGATTCCTGTTATCCAGTCTTGCTCGCATCGTGTTGCAAGAGGCTGACGTTGTCGACCTCCCCGTGGTGAGCCCTGTCAACTGACCTCAGTAAGGCGAACGACAACAAACAGAGACAACTTCATAACTTCTGCTGCCTCAAACGCAAGAAGAGATTAATCTGCCACAGTTCAAAGATAATTTAATATTGATGGAAAATACCATACTGGGGCAAACTTTCAATAGGAGATAGATACGAATACAACATGGAAGCCAGGGTTACCCTTACTCCGAGAAATCTTGTCTTGGGATCATCGTAGGCTGCCTCATTGTAGATAAGTTAGATGCGGCACTTTGATGCTATCTGCTATTGTGAGGAAGCTCTTCAGAAAGTTGGGGAAACATTTATTTTTGATGAATGTGACATTTGCTTTGACACCTTCAATGGAGACTTGACTGCACAACAATGCTCCCAAATGTGCTGGCATTCATAAACGGACTTCATACAATTGCAAACACCTACTGCTAACTTCCTACTCCAAATGGCACCTCTTTTCCAGGGTTTTCACTTATTTGTAATCTATTTAGTTTAGTTTTAGCTCAGACCATGGAAGCAGGCCCTTTGGCCCACACTGGCCATTGATGACCCATTCATATTAGTTCTATGTTATCCCATTTTTGCATCCACTCCCTACACTTTCAGGACAATTTACAGAGGCCAGTAAAGCTACAAACCTGCATGCCTTTGGATGTGGGAGGAAACCAGGGCACCCGGAGGGAACCATAGCACCCGAAGGAAACACATGTGGTCTCAGGGTCCACACAGACAACACCCAGGGTTAGGTTTGAACCCAGGCCTCTGGCACTGTGAGACAACATCTCTACCTGCTGCACATTGTGCTGCTCAATGGAGATTTGCTGGAATGGTATCAAGAATGAAAGACTTCTGTCACCGAGAGAAGTTCAGAAATTGAATATTATTCTGCTGAGAACTGAAAAGTCGTAAAGAGATTTGATAGCACAGCAATGTTCAAAGTTAGGACGAGACTTGATAAGGTGAATAAGACGAAACTATGTAGGACTGAGATGAGACAACATTTCTTCACCCAGAAGATTGTAGAAAATGTGAACATGCCATACATCAGTGCTTCTGTGGGACCACATGCAGGGGGGACAGTCACAGAGAAACCAAAGTTTATGCATGTCAATAGGCTGGTCAATAACAACTCTGATGGAAGTATGGCTCTTGTGCA